>NW_005841861.1:209996-214881 GCF_000455745.1 Alligator sinensis | reverse complement strand
TGCTAGATAAGAAAAAACTTAAAGCACTTTGTTATAATGTTAGTGTCACTGTTTGAAGTCAAGATAAATTTCCTGCAATACTGAATCTATACTAAATGCTACAGAAGAAGAGAGACTATGGTCCAAAACCTGATGAATTTTAAATGGTGTTTTCCTGCTAATAACTTGTAGTCTGACTGCTTACCAAGACTTGACCCAGATATTGGGCCAAATCCTCACTTTTTGTGAAAAAAAGTGAAGCTCCATTGCAGTTAAAGGATCTGTGTAATTTTTGCCAGCTCAGAATCTGGCCCATTATTATATTGAGGACATTATTTGGTTGTATACTGCAAGCACTATGATCTGGTACAAGACCCTTTCTCCAATAAGGGTTATACAGTTTCATATCTTGGTTTGTCTTCTCTTTTCAGAATTCAGGGTTAAACTAGATGAAAGGGTCCTCATTGCCTAATCCAAGCACCCTTCTCAGGTCTCTGTCCTCCAAGCCTCACCTTTACCTCGTGGGGACCTGCACCCATCTCCCTTATGGACAGGTTTTAGGTCTGTATTTCCTTTGCACTTCACTTGATTATTCCTAGCAGCTGACCTTAGTACAGCACCTGCAGTTTTGTTTTCTCTCAGGGACTGGGTGAATCAGTGACTACCTAGCTTTTCACAAAGTACAGTATTTTATTTTAGGGTGAAAGCATCAAATAGGTAACATAATACAGTAAATTTATATGACACAGATATTATGCAACATTCACATGAACTCATCATAGGGACAGACACAGTTTCATCAGTTCTTGTTTGCATCTCATAAAAGTGTCACCCTTACCTCAGATTGAGGGTCTCTTATAACATTTCACCTTCATTTGTCTGGTTCTTGAAACAGAACAAACAATATATTCCTCAGAGTCCTATATGTATGTCCATTATCCTAGGATCATTTACAGATAATACCACATTTATCTGTCTCATCTTAGGACTGGGAGCACTTGGCTATAAAGACCAAATTTAAGGGTTTCCCTCCCCCATCTATGCAAGGTTGGGCAGGGGTGAAAATTCAACTGCAGAAAGATGGGGGAAACGGAACCAGACTGAATGCGGGGGGGGGGGGGAGTTCTAAGGGAAATGTAAATTGAGTATTCTTGTTGGGAAAGAGGAGAGAAAAGCCTGCACTATTTCCAAATCAGAGACAAGGTAAAAAGGGAGATACATTAAGTCCACTGGGATCACTAAATAGCTTCCAGTCAGACATGAACCTCACAATTCTCAGTACTAGAGCATCAGGAACAAGCACTGGAGTGGCATTTCACCCCCTCTTTGGTGAGAGGACATACAGGCCCTCTCAAGCACAAGGTTAGTAACAAGTTCAAACCTAGCATACCCCGAGATGCACACAAATTTCACTTTCCTCAAAATAATAAGACCCATCTACTTTATAGTGTTGCGAGGCTCAAATTATAGTTTATAAAATGCTCTGTGATATCTTAATGCCAAGAAATATTAACACCAAAGAAAAACAACCATTCAGACATTGTTGTAGTAACCTCACAGCACAATTACTGAATGTGCTGCAGAGCACAGCTAGAGGGCATTTCTGATGTATAGAGATGCAACCATCTGACACTACTGACTTGGAGTTAGGAGCCTGTGGAGATGCATGCTACAGGACAGTCAAAACCAAGAAGGTCATCTCACTGAAAATCTGTCATGACTTTATGAGGATGCTGCTACTTGGTGCCATTTCCTCTAGCATCTCTGTATACAAATACTAACCACCCTGGTCACTAAGAACTTTCTGGAATTTGGATACTGTATCTAACTAGCTTTTCACCTGGGTTTCTTAGTCAAGAAAAGGTGAGGCATACAGGCTTTGATTTCTTTCATTTCAATATAGCATAAGAAAAAGTGGCTGTGAACCTCAAAATATAGCGCCATCCACACATGTATCTTATCCTTAGTGGCCCATGGGTTCTATGGACTATGACCATTTCCCTGCAGTTTTCTTTTAAAAGTTATCAAGAATATAGGGAATACTATTTCCCATTGACTCCAGTGGGAAATGTGGTTAATTTAGGAACATGACTCCTCCTCTTTGAAAAAACCTGTTTCTTATACACTATACATCCTTGGTATAGGATTTCTGTGAAATCTCCCATAGAAGAGGGAGGCTGATGATACAAGATACAGGATAAAAAAGGTAAAAAGAAAGACTAATAATGATGAAAAAGAATTTACAGCAGCCACCACTAGAGATGAAAAAAATCAACAGTAGCCTAATTTATGATGAGACAACCAGTAACAGCCCGATTTCATTCCTAGGCAGATACATTATTAACTTGTGACCCAATAAGCAGGCAGCTGTGAAATAATTTCTGTTAAAAAAAAAGTGAACGTGTTGCTTATAAAATGTTTACACCCAGTTTAACAATGTTTATAGTAATGATGCTGAAAGTGTGTTTCTCATGAATGGCTTTTGACATGCTGACTGCAAAATAAGAATTGGAGGGTTTAGAAATGGAAAACAGATTATTGCTACAAAAAATGATATCAGCATATTACATATAACCCTTGAAGTCCACATGGCTCATGGCTGCATCTATTTTCAGCATCTTTGGCCAGTTAGTTTTGTTCAACTTAAGTATATTTATTAATGTTTTCAATTAAATAGCCTGTATAGCCTAAAGCAAAAAACTAGGATCTATTAGCTAAAACATAATCAGCAATTTGACAGTCTATGGCACTATTACCATAAAAACTAGGAAGGAGGCACAAATCTCAGAGTGGCCATAAATGACTATGGAGAAGACAAGAGGAGCATGGAAAGTGTGGGTGTGTAAGAGAGAGAATGAGGACATATAGTAGCAATTATCTTTGGAAAAGAAAACAGAAAATTGGTTCTCAAAGAAAATTTCTAAAACCCTCTTCAAGCAAAGCTTTTTGTGATTTTTATTGAAACAAGAGAGAGAGAGAGAGAGAGAGAGAGAAAGAAAGAGAGAGAGAGAGACAGACAGACAGATTTAACAGGATACGTAGTACAGGTTTATGGGTGATGCAAATAATAACCAGTGGGATTCGCAATGGATAGGCTAGGACCCTGCTGAACCAGGGTTAGAGTAAACAGATAACATCCCTTTATATTAAACCCTCCCCCGCAAAAAATGTCTCAAAATTCTAATCAATAAAACTTCCTGTCCAATAGAAAACTGTTAGAGCTTATGGGAATTAATTTCTTCCTCTTCTGAAAATTTATGAAACAAACATTTTCATTCATGTCAGAATGAAAAATCTTTGATATTTTTACACAGATTCAAATCAAAGGTTTGTCTTCAAACAGATTTTTTTTTTAATTTTAATTTTTGTAATGAAAGGTCAAAATATTTTGAGAAAAATGGACTTCTCAAAAATAAAAATAAAATATTTTGTCAGGATCTCAAGTTTCCAGCCAAATTTTGATCATCCCCAATTAGCGTTGCCAAAAGACTCCATAATTATAGTATGTAGAGACTGTGATGATTAAAATAGGAGTGTGGCATTTCATAGGATCCACTACCATTATACAGGGCAACTGTGATGAACTTTTCAAAATGTATATATTTTGGAACCATGCCTAACAATGCTAATCACTGCTGGCATATTTTGGCTGTTAGAGTTTGTTACTTTGTCAGAAAAGTAGATAAATCCAGGGTTAGACTATTCTTTTAACAAAAAGAAAACTAAAGAGACTAAGCCACAGAAAGTCCTAAATTAAATAATAATAAAAAAATATAAATACAGCAAAACCACAGCTACTGCAAATTTAGAAAGAAAATGTAAGAGCTTTATACTTAACAATGTTACATATATGACGAATTTGATATAGGAAAGAAAAGGGATTTGGAATGTTGGATAGAAATCAGTTAAATTAGAAATCAGTCTTTGGAGCTTGATAGAAATTCCTTCTACTTTGTGACAGGGTCATGAGATTAAAACTGGACAATGGAGGCCAACTAATGAGCATGTATGACCCAAAAGTTGGATGAAGTGATGCAACAGTTGCCAGGCAGTGAAGTAGTCATTGTAGGGGGAGACCTCAATGGACACATTGAATGAAGTAGAGATAACAGAGAGGATCCATGGAGGACATGGATTTAGAGATTTGAAGCCAGAGGAGGAAAGGATAGTAGACATTGCAGTATCTTACGATCTTGTGATTTCAAATACATTTTTTCCAAAAATGAGAAGAACATCTGATCATGTACAAGTGTGCAGGTAGAGAAACAAAAGTGGATTATCTGCTAGTGAGGAAACAGGATTGAAAAGAAGTGAAAGACTGAAAGGTGATCCCAGGAGAAGGAGTTACCACACAGCATAGAATGGTAGTCATGGACATGAGGGTGAAAAGAGTGAGACATACACAATATCAAGGAGTTCAGAAAATTAAAATGGGGAAGGCTGCAGCAGGACAAGGAAATGAGAGGCTTCAGAGCAAGAGTGTAGGAAGAAATACAGGTTGAAAAATAGAAGACCCTGAAGTTGGTGACAAAAGGCAGTGGGTAAGATCAGGAGAGTGAGAAAAGAAATCTGGAAAGGGTCATCTGGAAATATGCCCATCAGGAAGGAAACGCAGTGGTGGAATGAGGAGGTTCAGGAAAAAGTAAGGGAAAAAGAGAAATGTAAGAAGTGAAAAGATACAGGGGACATTTTGGTCTCTGAAGCATACAAAGTAGACAGGAAGAAGGCAACGAGGACCATTGCTAAGGCCAAAAATGCTGCAATGACTGATTTGTGTCAAAGGCTAGAAACAAAAGAGGCAGAAGGAAGTGTACAGGATTGCTAAACAAAGAGAGATTGACAAGGGATGTGCTGCATGTAAAAATGATCAAAGATGAATCAAGAAGAGATTAAAGACAAGTGGAAG
>NW_005841861.1:204989-209965 GCF_000455745.1 Alligator sinensis | reverse complement strand
CCCCCCCCCTTTCTTCCCCCTCCCTCCTCCACAGGTGTCCTCTTTTTTGGCATTGGAAATATGGGAACCCTAGATGAATGAGGATTAGTTGATCCAGAATGGAGTATATGTACTATAATTTCTTTGAGGTACCTGATGTTGGAAATGTAATAACTGATGAGAAACTTGTTAAAAAATTGACAAGTTCAAGCATCTGGGTTCAGTCATTCAATGGAATGCAGTTAAATGAAGAGTTGAACCATTGAATAACAGCAGCATGGATGAATTGGAAGTTGGCAACAGAAATATGTGACAGGAGAGTATTAGTGAAGCTGGAGGGGAAATTCTTTAAGACGTAGTGCTATTGTATGGAGCGGATACATGGCCTCTGAAGAAAACTCAAGAAAGGAGACTGTACATGGTGGGGATGAGAAAGCTTCAATAGATGTGCAATGACAAGATGGATAAAGTGAAGAACACTTACATCAGAGGATTGGTGACGGGAGTGGAGGCTTCTAAGAAAGTAGATGAGAGAAGACTGACATGGTATAGGCATGTTCAAAGGAGTCTGGAAGAATACGTGAGAAAAGAAGTTACCAGTATGGCACTACCAGGGAGAAGGGGAAGAGGAAGACTGAAGATGAGGTGGAGAGATATAGTAGAGAGCCAGGACCCACAACAATGACCCTGTTTAGACAGGACAAATGAGGGAGGAAGAGAAGGAGAGGAGGAAGAAAAGGAAAAGGAATACTACAACAAAGACACCTGCTGTTAGTAAGGGAAACTCAACACGCTATGTAAACAGAAGAAGAATGGAAGAGGTCTTTAAAGGAATATGAACAAGAGCTTGAAGCCCCAAAACACCACAGCAAGCCTAAGAAAAAACAGCTCCAGGAGTAGCTGCTTTTAAGATGTGTTAGCCTGGATGCACTACGCAAGCTACCAGTAAAATTCAGGACATCCTTAGGCAAAAATCGAACTGGAAGTGGCTTGCTTGCTTACCTCACACCTTAAATGTGGAGCTCTTGAACCACGCGCTTGACCAGCTTTCTGAAGATGAGGAGATTCCTACAGGGCAGCAGGGTATGAAGAATAGGCTTGAAGGCTTTTTTCTTTATTCTTCTTGTTTGTAGATGCCTGAGGAGAAATATAATCAGAGATTGAAAGAAGTCTGATTCATCAGCATGTGGACAAATACAATTGCCTGGTACCTGAGGAGCATTGATGACTGGCTCAGAACAGAAACCCAGAGAAAATGGAAACAAGCAGATATATTTAAGGAGAAGTGCTTTGAAAGAAGTTCTGAGAAGGTCTGGCCTTGAGTGCACTGACGCCAGCCAGCTGGGTAGGCATGGGCTATGCAGGAGACAGAGCCACCAGATAATTCCCACAGGCAGAGCCGCAATTTATGGCCGAGAGATTGTCAGAGGAACAGACAACCAAAATCCCAGGGCAAGTGGGAGCGAACCACAGGGCACTGAAACCCAACTGGAGCACCAGTGAGGACAAACATGAATTTTAAAAAATTGTTCTAGGCATGACTGCCCAGTATCACACTGTGTGCACATGTGTATGTAGGTGTCAATGTGTGGGAAAAAGGGGAGCGGGGGTGGAAAAAGTCATGCAAGATCTCATCTTTCGCATTTTTTTTCCACATGGAAAAACTGGGCTCTGCCATGAGAAGAGAAAACATGATGAAAACTCCCTTATTTTTTTGTAGTTAACTCTACTAACGTTTTAACTTAAGCATCGTGATTTCTTGAATTCTGACTTGCTTAAAAGAAACAAACAAACAAAACACCGCCACGCTTTAGATTAGTAGCAGTGCCTGCGTACCTTAGCAGGGTACAGAAGTGGGCAAGGTTCCACAACCAAAAAATATTTAAGGTGAGATAGAAGGCTCTGAGTGTGATTTTGAGGAACTGGATGTGTGCCAAGCAAAGCTTTCTGCAGCCCCTGATTAAATACTTTGCTGATATCCTCTAGTGCTGTGTAAGTACCTTGCAACAGATACTTAGCTGGTGTCAACTGCCAGCACCACTGAGGTGAACAGAGCTATGACAACACACATCAACTACAGATCTCCCCCCACCCCCTTATCTTCACAGGTATCTATTTAATTGGTACAGGTACTTACAACTAAAACATTTATTCATAGGGAGCTAATGTGTAAACCAACCATTTTCCATATATAAATACTTGGTAGGCACAGCCATCCATGTGTAGACATTAACTTGTCACAATAGGTGATATATATTTTCCCCACCAAAGGTTTTGACATCTAAATAATCTGTTGTGAGCTAACATTCTAATAACATTAATTTGCAGATCTATATTTCCTCCAAACTAAGCCTGTGCACTACAAGAGAAACAAGACAAGGGAAACTCTGAATTTCTTAACTCCTAGGCACTTTGAGTTATGAATAGGTAAAACAGTTCAGGCATTTTGGGGAGAAAAAGAATGAGGAATGCTAACATTTCACCGCCATACAGAGAAAAGCAAAGCTGTGGCTGTATTCTTCAGACTTTCCCAAAGCATTCTTCTCTAGCCTGAGAGCAGGCACCTGAAATTTAAGCACAGACTAGCTCCTCTGAAATCAGTGAAACCACACTAAATCACAGTACCTGAAGGTCTAGCCCTTGGCAGGAATGGTTTCACCCTTAACTAGGGAGCTGCTATTAACTCTTGAACAACAACAACAACAACAATAATAATAAAAATCTAAGAACACTTGCTTTAGGACAGAGAATCAAGAGCAATTATTTTTCACAGTAGCACCCACAGGCCCCAACCAAGAATAAAGTGCCCATTCCATGGGGCACTGCATAGACGCATACTGGGTGTGTCTACACGCGCAAAACAATGGAGTGGGTTTACTTTAAAGTACTCTAGAGTAAACCCACCCTGGGCAGGAGTTTACACATGTTGGGGTGTGGGAGCAGATTTGCTGGCTGACCAGGTGACCGGTCTGACTGACCGGCAACAAATTCACTCCTGGTTGGCCATCTGCACATACTGTACTGAGCAGTAATTACTCCCACGTAAATTTACTACTTGTGTTTACAGGTAGAAAATCTACTCAAGATTACAGCAAATTACTGCACAGTAAGCATCTGCACGTATAGATGGTGATGCTTCCTGCATAGTAATTTTCTCTAATTTTGAGTAAAGCACCTCATGTAGATGCTCCCACTATGCAGTAATTTGCTTTAAACTTGAGTAAAGCATCTCATGTGGATGCGGCCACTGAGAGAGAGTTTCAGCTCTGAGCAGCTTACGTAAACAAGGCAACGAATGGAAGGAAAATAAAGGTACCGAGAGCAAGTGAGCTGCCTTGGGGTTGCAGCAGCTTCATGGCAGAGCTAGGAATAATACTAGTCTTCTGACTCATTCCAGTGCTCTATCAGATGCTGCTTCCTGAGGAATCAAAAGCCAGGGGTCATTTTTTATCCCATTCTGTATGTATTGGGCATCACAGTGTTGCCAGTAGTACATCAGGGCACTTGCATTCAGGTATTAGTGTACTAGGTGGAACTGAATGGCTTCTGTCTTTCAGTCATTGAATGTCATGTGGTATGGATTTGAATTAGACACTGAATAGAGTCAGTTTTCAGAATTAGATGAATGGTGGTATCTGACAATTCCTTAGTAGCACTAATCCAACTTGGGGTTTAGTGCAGGTAAAGGAACGGGGAGTAGGCCAAGACAGGCAAAACTGCATTAAAATAAAGATAAGATAGTAAAAACAAAGTCCGAAAGTAAAGATAAAAGGCAGGGGTCAGACTCTACCCCACTCACTCATGTTATGGTACCATGCTCTTTGAGATGTCTTTTTTGATAAGACAACATCTTCTGGTCTTACCTAAAGAGATACTTTGTATATTATTGCTCTTAAAAGCCTTCTAAACAGTGGCCCTGTAAGCTAGAAGAGTGGCACAAGGCCAATCCACAGGCCAGATCCTGAATATAGAATTGTTCCACTGTTGCAATCCAGCACACTGACCCAGCCCCATGAGTTAGATCTGGCCTGTGGCAGGACTGGGGTCCAGGGCCAGTTGTTACACCCCTGCCTGGTAACCTCGGAGTTCCTGCTCTTACTCTGGCTCTTCAGGTATTCTTCCCTGCCCCATTTGGCTCTTACTTTCAGATCTTGAGTGTAATGGAGGTTTCCCCAGGGAGCCGAGTAAGCCTACATCCTCCCAGTCTATCAATTCTTTATGGACCACCTGCCTCTAAGTTATGCTCAGAAGCTACTTCTGGCCCATAGGCCCCTTTTCTGACACCAGTCACCTTAAAGGATATTTATGGCCTCCAACCTCCCTTACAGCTGTGCCAGTGCCTTTCAGGTGTTAACACTTTAGTTGTTTTTGAGGCCGCTCTTGATCTTTCTGTCCCTTGTTGGCTTGCTTGCCTTCTGCCCGTATTCTCTGGCCGGGCTCTCCAGCCCTGATCTACTGCACAGGACTGGGCTTTGGGGCTCTAGTCCTCATTTCGACCTTCCTACATCTGGCTCTTTCAGCCCTGATCTCGCCTCTTTACAGACTTGGGCCTTGTGCCTTTCAGGGGCCCAGGTCTCACCCCTTTAGGTCTGTAGGCCCCCTGACCCCATCTCCTCCATGTCTAGGCACCAGCCCCTGGCACTGTGCTTCTCCAGGCTTCAACCTGCCTCAGCTTAAGCTTGTTCTGTGCCCTGAGCCCTGGCAGTGTTCAAAGGAACCATGTGCTCCTCAGGCATCCTGGGACTTCCACCTCCCCTAAGTAGTCCTAACCTGTTCCACCAATTCAAATCATTATAGAAAACTTAAGCCCTCTGCCTATAACCAAAATGAAGTCCTTTGGCTGCATAAGGAAGTCCAGCTTGCAGGCAACTTACAGTTCTTTATTAGGAACCTCCCTGGTATAAGGTCTCTGGTGGGCTTGCAGCTTTGGTGTAGCACAGGGCCTTTTTCATTGGAGCATAGTAGTTAGGATTCCTCTGGTAGCCTTGCAGCCACAG
>NW_005841861.1:204522-204958 GCF_000455745.1 Alligator sinensis | reverse complement strand
CAGAGCACCTCTTTCCCGGGCAACCTGCAGAAACAGACTACCTGCCCTGGCTCAGGCCCTGGGCTTATATGCCACTCAAGACCTGCCCTCTTCCAGCCAGGTGATTTCCTAGCTCTGGCAAAGCTATTTCTGTTGTTTCCACAGAGCTCTGCCCTATTGTACTATTGCAGTGCAACTAGCACAGCAATAGGTGCTCCACTGCCCCAGGCAGGCCCTGCCCTATTGCACTACTGCCAGTTTGCAAGCCCTACAGTAAGCACTCAGACCAGGGTACCCCTGCAACCTGATCTTGCGCTCCCCCTAGCAGGCACACTATCCCACTGGAGCTTCTACCTACTGCTGTTGTTCCCTTAAAATAACAGAGTGCTTCTGGTGCCCTGTTGCATGGCTGCATATACTAGCTCGTCCCTGTGCGCAGCCCAGTCTTGCATTCCTG
>NW_005841861.1:201115-204499 GCF_000455745.1 Alligator sinensis | reverse complement strand
TGTACTTGTGTGCTCCAGCGCATAAGACCATGATGTCTGGCCTATGGGGACTGCCCCACCACTGCCAACCACTCCCCTGCTGCCAAATTTCCAGCCCATGGGAAGATCCCATGGGCCTTTAAAGTGAAAGTATTTTGTAACTGTCCATGCTATATTTTTTTATTGTTGTAAGAAAAACTGATTATAAAATCAGAAAGCCTGATCATAAATATTTGTGTTAGTACAGTCTTATAACTGATAATATCAACCAATTCCTGATGATTCCAAGGTGTTAAACATCCTTTATATATTATTCAAAAGGACCAGCATGAACACTAATAATCTTCTTTATGCACATGTTATTTACAAAATTAACCTTACATAAATTCTATATCTATGGAATTCACTGCAAGTGTATTTTTCAGCAGCACTTGAGAACCAAGACCATCTGCTCTAAGTGGCAAGAGCAACCTGTTCATTTCAGTCAATGTAAATAAAGGTGTACCGAAAAGACAATTCCACCAGAATTTAGTGCAGTGATTTGTTGGTCAAAATGGTAAACTGATTGGTTTCCAAGCACTTGGCTGATGCAGCTTTGTGAATGAAACAAGTGCGACAACAATATTTACTAATGAATCACTGCCATAAGATTTGGGTGTTTGTTCTTCTTGATGTTTATCATATTAACATGGTTACCTCTGAAGGGGAAGAAAAAGAATATTTATTTTATATCTAAGCTTTTTACTTGGGTTTGTGCCAAGTTTAACAGTTGCCAGTTGTAAAACAGCAGAGTATTTATGGCAGCGTCTAACAGCAGCCACAGCTTATGGATAGTGCCCCTGGCAATCTGTTGAAGTTTCTCCTTGAACAGGCCTTAGCTAAAAAACATTGAATAAAATCCTACCTTCAGTGCATGACAATCTAGTTTGATGCTGGGTTTTTTCCCTGCTTTAGTTGTTGTTCTATTTAAATGCGATGTTCTGCAGTTGAATATATACAAAAATCTGAGAGAGAAATAAAACATCAGACTGAAAGATTAAGAAAATACACTTCATCTGTTTCTATGGTTATTTTAAATCAGTTTTATGCAGGCTCTGACAGAGGTTTATTAATTCAAAAGCTACCAGGCAGACAAAGGTTGAGGTGACAGTTCCAGCTGGAAAAAGCAGAAGGTTGAGTAACAGTGGACAAGAAGAAGGATCAGAACTCAGCTGCTACTTAAAGGCACCTCTCATCATTGTTGTCAATCCCTCGATTTGAGGACAGTCTTTACCACGGCTCATTGATGGGTCTTGAGGTGACTTAAGAGCCACGGACACATCCACAAAAGTTGCAGGTTTTTCCATAGAGGAGGGTAGGCTGTAAGTTATTTCTCTCGTTTTCCTTCCTCCATTCTCTGTTCTCTGCTTTGAGGGTGAAATGCTTTCCCTTGAAATGGGTTGCCTCTTAGTCGAGGTTGCAACACCATTGGAGTCAGTAAACAGCCAGCTCCTCCTAGCTTTTGATGTTGGCATTAGCTCTTGATGTCAGCATTTGGTTTTTTGAGGTATGCCTTCAATGTGTCCTTATAGCATTTCCTCTGGCCACTGCAAGATTTCAGGATGTTACTAAGCTGGAAGTAGAGCACTTGTTTTGGGAGTTGAGAGTCAGGCATCCACATACAATGACCAGTCCAGCAAAGTTGGTATTTGACAATCATTGACTCAATGCTGGTAACACTGGCTTCATCAAGAGCGCTGTCATCTGTGCAGCGATCTTCCCATTTAATGAGGAGGATTTTCTGGAGGCATCATTAGTGATACCTTTTCAGGCTCTTGAGATTATGATGGTAGGTTATCTACATTTCACATTCATAGAGGAAAGTGGGGATGATGATGATATTGTATACCTGGATTTTGGTGTCTTTCTGGTGATCACGATGAATAAAGACATGCTGAAGCAATTTCGCAAAGGAGGCACTTGCGTACCAGATCTTGTGCTTGATCTCCTCATTAACGTTCACTCTCTGAGAGAAGTGGATACTGAGGTAGGGGAATTGCTGGACTACCTCCAGGGTCTTTCCCTGGAGGAGGGGTCACATTAATGGACTCAGCAGGCTGACAGAGCACTTCAGTTTTCTTCATGTTGAGAGATAGGTCTAAAGTTTGCTAGGCTTCTGCACAGAAATCCGGCATGGTCTGGAAGTTTTTCTTAGTGTGCATAAGAATGACACAGTCATTAGTGTACTGAAGGTCAAAGGTGGTTGTTTTGAGTACTTTGGTCTTTGTGCAAAAATGACCTGGATTGAAGAGTCCTTCATCCATTTGGTATTCAATGCCACCATTGATATTTGATTTCCTTGATCCTCCTTTGAACTTCAGACTTAGGGAACTGCTATGTCTCCTGCTCAAATGATGTGTCATTTTGCCAAACAGAAGGAGCCTTTCTCTTCTGGTCAAGGAGGGCTTGGATCTCAGCATCACTCTCATCAAACCAGGCATGGTGTCAGTGGGTGGTATAGCCAATGGATTCAGTACAGGCCATGTGAATAGCAGTTTCAAACCCCTTCCAGAGTTCCTCAATGTTGTCCTCATTTGAGGACAGGGCAGAGAGCTGTCCAGGGAGAAACCATTGAGGATCCTTACAGAACCTTCAGGTCTCAAAGATACCTGGTGCTGAGAGTTCTTCACATTGTTTTTGGCATTTTGGACCAAGCCAGATGTTCATGATAGATCTGGCAAGATGTCCAGTAGTCATCAGCTCCTTGAATTGCTCATGTGATATTGACATTCATTTGATCACAGACTCTAATAATAACATAGTCAAAGAGGTGCCAGTGCTTAAAGCGAGGGTGTCTCCATGTGTTCTTGTATTTGTCACTCTGTCTGCAGATGGTATTCTTGATGACAAGACTGTGCTCCATGTATTTGTTCAGAAGGATGCTGTTAGAGTTGGCGTTCCCTACTCTTTCTTTCCCAATATTGCCATTTCAGAGTTCCAGGTCATGTCTGACTCCGGTACTGAGGTGAATGATTTTGTCCTCCTTGCGAGTATTAGTCAGTACAGGGTCAAGGTTCAAATAGAACTGTTCTTTGACATTGTTAGTGTCAAGCTCTGTCAGCATAAGTGCTGATGATGGTGGTGTACTGGTTGTTGAGACACAGACACACACACGCAGACACACAGGCACAGACACACATGCAGGCACAGACCACAGCAGGTAAGTGTGTGGGGGGGGAAGGGGCGGGGGAAAAGGAAGGGGCTAGGGGAAGCCAGATCGAGAATGGGGGAGGGGAGAATGTGTCTCTGTGCCCACTCCCAGGAGCAGAGCTGGGGGTGGGGGGGCAAGGGCAGCAGTGCTCCTCTGTGGGGTGCACATGCACTGCCCAGCCAGATGGGAGGGTGGGGGGGTTCGCACACGGCAGC
>NW_005841861.1:174006-200921 GCF_000455745.1 Alligator sinensis | reverse complement strand
GGCAGCTGCCACAGCAGCACAATGCTGCTGCCACCACCACCACACCCCGCACTGCTTTGCCATGGCCAGTTGCACATGCAGCTGTGGTGCAGCGGGGCAGTGGCAGCCACTGCATGTGAACCCCTCCCCTCCCATCTGCGCAGGCAGCACGTGTACAGCCCACAGACGGGCATCACTGCCCTCACCCCTCCAAGCCCTGCTCCTGGGAGCAAGCACAGAGACCCACTCCAGCCCCACGCTTCTTGATCTGGCTCAGCCCCCAGACAGCTTCCTGCAGTCAGCTTCCCCGCTAGCCAGCTCAGCCCCCAGCCCTGCCCTGCAACCCTTAAGCCCCACTTACCTTACAGGCTCCAAGAACGAACAGTGAGCCTAATCCAAGCCTTGTGTGAGTGGAAGCTTCAGGCTCCACCCTTCCCCCTCTCCCCTCCAGACAAGCCTGCAGAGCTCTTTGCAAAAGCGGGAAATCCATGGGTTTCTCTGCTAAAAGGTAAAATCCATTTTTCTCTAATAAAAATGGGAAATCTGTGGTTTTCTGTTTTTCCATGGGAAACAGAAAACACGGATCCTTGCCTATAACACACACAAAAAGCATCTCCACTTACTTCTCTTTCTAAGAGAAAATATGCCCACAGATACCAGAATACAACTTCTGCTAATTTCAATGAGAGCCACATATCTGAAGAGAGATTGGCTGCATCCAGACAAGTGAGCACATGCCTGTTGCAATGTTTCAAAATAGCATGAGATGCTACAAGAGGCACACTGGGAATGAAAAAATGTTCCCCACACTGCATATCTCCAGTGCACACTCTAATTTTGATACCAGGAAATCTCAGTGTTAAAAAAAAAAAAGCTGAAAAAAAGTGGCACAGGAAATGCTCTTGGAAGGATGGGTCCTCCAGAGAAACACTCCAACACCTGGCCAGAGCATGTGTGCCTGCTGTGTGCCCCTGCTGTGTGTCCCTGTCTCTATGCCTGCTGTGTGCCCCTGCTGCTCCAGCACACTCCCAGTGTGCTGGAGCAAATAGGTGTGAGGCAACGCTGCAGTGGTGGATCAGACACAGGCTCTGTCCCAGGTAAGCAGGGATGTGGGGGTTGGAAACACTATGTGGAAGGGGTGGACCCCCCACCCACCCCGCCACAACAGCAGCAGCAGGCTGTCGGGGCACCCATGGCTAGCTCCTGGCAGAGACCCCCAGAAGCTGCATTTTCTTCTTTTCCTATTTGCTTCTGCCATTTCAGTTCTTAAGAAGCTGAGAAAGCTTTCATGGGGTAGAGTGTCAAAAGCAAACAGGAAAAGAAAAGAACCCAAAGTATGGGTGGGGGAAACCTCTAGTTATCATTTGGTCTCTTGTACTCACTTACGGAAACAAGAAAAGAAGGTGAAGTAAATGCATCGGGAAACAAATCGGGAAGAATAATTTTACTGTTGCTGTTTTGAGGATGGAAATGCAGGGAAAGCCTACAGGTTTTTCCTGAAAGGTTTTGTTTTCTCAAAAAGGTAATTTTTCCACTGGCAAAAGTTTTAAAATAAAATATTTATATTTATACTATCAGCCTCTGTTTGTACGGGCAGACTGCATTAAGTCTTGATACGGTGTACTACCCATTGTAGCCCTCTAAAAAGTTGCCCCATGCAATCTCTGTGCAAAAATACCTCCACAAACCTGAGTAGGTTGGCTCAACAGCATGTCAAAAATATCCCTGAATAAGAGAGCAATGGAAAAGATGAGAGAAATAAATCACAGTGATCAAGATTCATCATAGAGCAACACAAAGCATAGTAGGCTGCTGTTTCAGTCCAGGTTTTTCTTTATGTTCCAGTCCAATTTTACTAAAGGCCCCGCTTATGAGTTAAGTTAGAGAGTCTGTCTTCTTCCCATTCCCTCTAACTACTGAGAAGTTCTCTGCACGCAGTCTGTCTGTGCTGGCTTTGTGTTAGGCACTATGTGAGATGAGTATATCCTAAAAGATCCATGCTGCAGATCTTTAATTATTGCCTTACTATGCTATTTTTCAAACTAGAACAGCAAAGTTGTTTCTCAAACAGTCTCTTCGCAACAGATCATCCCTACTAAGATTTCAAAGAGCAAAGCAATTGCTTGAAGAACAAGGCAAAGAGAAAAATGTGAAAGCAAACAAATGGAAGAATCATCTCCTGAACAACAGGTGTTCATCAGAGATTACACAAGACTGGAGAGGAGAAAGCAGAATAAATGTGCAAAAGAAAAGGTACATCATCCAGTAACATAGCTCATGCTTGCAAATGGATGGTAAAATGATTGAGCTGTATAACAAATGAGTCTCAGTTGGTAATAGAGAAAACAGAATCACATACTAAGCATTTGGAAAGGTTAGCTAGGACTGAAAACTTCTCTCTCATATGGAGGATTTGTTTCTTTAGTTGGACAAAGGAGAGGCTCAGCTACCTAATATGAGTGTAGTGTTTCTATTACATTCTGCAGTGAACACAGGTGCAGTTATGAAAATGCTGACAATAGAAGAGGCACCTATTTTAAGGACGTTTTGCAAAATGTTCTACTATGGACCACTAACTAAAGTACGCCACATTTTTCTGAGATCACTCAGGGCTTGGATAGCTCCAGCCAACACATCCTCCAAGTTTCCCTTCTCAGTGATCTTGCCCTCTTTGTGTAGTAGTAATAGTATATTTCCAGCTTTCGCTAATACAATACAATTACGTGAACAATAAAAATTATATGTACATATTATTTTATTATATAGTTTATTAGTTTTGATAAAAACATACAATATGGTTATCCATTGTACCAGTTTATGCAAAATTAAAACAGAACTTAATATAGGATGATATAAAAAAATTAAATGAAGCAATGGACTATCAAGTAAAACATTTTAAATTTAAAAAAATAAAAATAAAATCAGTTTATTTGATTTTGGCCTATATTCTTTGTGCAAGAAATAAACATAAACCTAAGGTGTATAGGACAGGCTCCAAACTGTTTGCAAGAAGCCAGACTGTCTTTTCCTCATGTCACAGGTGCCCGCTTTGGGCCAATCTAAACATGGCCCCCACAACTGTTCCTGGGCCAACCGCCTGCCTTCTCACCTTCCATGCCTTGTTGTTAATTGATTAATTGATGTTAATTAGTGGGAGGCTGCCCTTTTTCTGCACCAATGCCAGGGGGCACTATCTGTGGCTCTGTTTCCTCCCCTACACCACAGCCCACGCCTCACCGATGGTACCACCATTGTTGTCCGGGCCTTGTTGTAATCTGGCCCCCCCGTCTTCCCTGGGCCCTCTGTGGCCCTGCCTCACTCTGTGCCTTCACTGGGACTCGGGCTTTCCACAGCCCTGTCTGCCACTATGCCCTCTCTGGGGCTTCTTGATGCTGCCTTCTCTCTCCCTGGGGGTCCTCCAATGCTGCCCCCTTCTCTGGGGATTCTCCAATGTGGCCTTTCTCTCTAGGCTGGGGTCAGTGCACCCCAAATGCTGCACCCTCGCTGGGATCCCCACACTACCGTGAGTCCCCTTCTGAGGCCTCCTCCATCCCCATATAGCCTGTCCCAAGCCACTGGTAACAAACAGCAAAACAAAACACAAGCCCCTGGGCTATAACATAAAATCTAAGCCACCTGGCTCCAACCTTCTCTCTCCACACCCAAGTTGCTTCAGCTATCCCAAAATCTCAGGCCATACCTGCAGTATGGCCCCTTCTCTTTGGCTCATTCCAGTAGGGCTCCTTACCCACTTTGACTGCCAGCAGGGAAGTCCCTCCTGTGGTTTATATAGGAGCCAGGCCCTGCCCTTCTGGTCAGCTGACCAGGCAGGTGTGAGTCACTAGCTCCCTCCGGTTACCCTAGCAACCGGCACCTGTGTAGTTACTCTGGCTCTACAAGTAGCAGGCACCTTAGTGCCCTGCTACACCTCATTATCCCTGTATTTAAAATTTCCCATTAATGGAGAGATCAATTTTCTTCTTATTTCTTCAAATTAAAAACAAGACCACAAATAGTGATTTAAATTATCTATTGCATTCTTCCCACAAGAATATATTCTGAATATATGGAGTGCAATACTACTTTCCTATGACCACTGCAGATCTCATTAGAGTGAATTGCAATCTAGTAATGGCCTCTCATTGTTTGTGGTTTTGTACCAGAGACAGGTAGATTTCTAGGCCAAAGGAGTGCTTTATTAATCTTTTAAAAAAAGGAAAAGCTCAAGAAAGTTTCACTGCCAATATATCTGTTTGCCTGCTGCTATCTTTAATTCTTAAATGTATGTCTTAATTTAAATATGGAAAAAAATATTGGACCACTGAATTTCAGGCCATTTGTCTGGTGGAGAATATAGATATCATGTAATCATTCAAACTAGGGTTTATTTGGGAAATCAAAGGCCTCTAGAATATACTTCTTAAGGTATTTTGTAGGCATAACCGATCTAATTTTTCATCCAATAATTTAGAGTTCTTCACTGACCTAAGGTGCTCACACTTATCAGTCTGGTTTCAGTGTGCATAACCCCCTCTGTCTCCATAGTGGAGTTAGGTAGAGATAAAAGCTGCCTTGAAAATAATTAGATATGTTTTCTATTTTTGAGTAGACCATAGGACCTGCACCCCAAACTTCTACTCCATACAATCAAATGGACTCTGTCTTAGATCTACAGACTGCTCTTCTGCCCATCTTACTGTAAAAAGATAAAATTCCTCCCAAGAATTATTTTGCCCTAGTGTTAACATTTTAAATATGCTTATTCTAGCTCAGGTTTTTGCTAAAAAGATTCCAAGTTATTTAAAATAAAACACCACCTCTAATTTCCCTTTCTATAAGCAACAAAGTTGTTTCTTCCTTCTATTCCCCAAAATAAATACCTTGGATTTATTTGTGTTGATTTCTACGTTATATGAGGTAAAATACTGCTGCAAAGCATCTAATAACCTTTGGAGGCCTATTTGGAATTGTGACATTATTAATGCATCATCTGCATAAAGCAAAACAGGGATAGAGTCATTCAAAATCATGAGTACATGGAATTGATTCATTGTTAGCACCTGCTTTATTCAGAAATAAATTAAAAAGTAGCAGAGCAAGCAAACATTCTTGTCGTACCCCTATTTTATTTGGGAAACTATTGGACAGGGCATTGCCAATCCAGAACACACCATAGATGATGTATTTGAATAGCAAATAATAATTAATTTTAAGAGTGCTCCACTGATGTTATTGCCAGTTGCTTCCATACTTTTAATCTGCCTAAGGGGTCAAAGGTTGCCTTTTGATCTATGAAGGCTACATATACAAATGATTTTGTCTTTTACACGTTTAGATGCTAAATAGTGCAACATTGAGCAATGTTCCATGCAAGAGTAAGCTTCCCTGAAACCAGCCTGCTCTTCTCCCAAAATATTGTTTTTTAGAACGCCATGCCTGAAGATTAAAATGTAAATGTCTCCCAAACAATTCAGCTGGAATACACATAAGATTAATAAGGCAATATGACACAGGTTCTCTCTTATCTTTTTCAAAGAATGGAACTATTATATTTTCATTCCAATCCTTTAGATAAATGACTTCTAAAATAATTATATTAAAAAGTTTGGTCAAAATTAAACACCACCAGTCAATGAATTCCTTGAAGATTTCTGGGGGAAGAAAATGAAGGCCGAGGAACTTTCCATGAAATAAGTGGCCCAAGAAAGTGTCTTTGATTAAAGTAATATGTTTTTCTTGTAACCCATTATTCCTTTGAATTCTCTTCATTGATTTCTCACCCAAGGATGCTGAGGAAGCTGGCCAGTGTGACTGCAGACCCACTGGCCATCGTCTTTGAAAACTCATGGTGATCAGGAGAGGTCCTGGATGATTGGAAAATGGCAAATATAGTGCCCATATTTAAGAAAGGGAAAAAGGAGGATCCAGGGAACTACAGGCTGATTGGCCTCACCTCAGTCCTCAGAAGAATCATGGAGCAGGTCCTTAAGGAATCAATTTCTAAGCACTTGGAGAAAAAGAAGGTGATTAGGAACAGCCAGCATGGATTCACCAAGGGCAAGTTATGCCCAACCAACCTGATTGTTTTCTATGATGAGATGACTGGCTCTGTGGATGTGGAGAGACCAGTGGATGTGCTATACCTTGACTTTAGTGAGGCTTTTGATGTGCTGTCTCACAACATTCTTGCAGGCAAGCTAAGAAAGTATGGGTTGAATGAATGGACTGTAAGGTGGATAGAAACCTGGCTGGACAATTGGGCTCAGAGGGTAGTAGTCAATGGCTCAATATCTAGTTGGCATCCAATATCAAGGGGAGTGCCCCAAGGTTCAATCTTGGGGCTGGTTTTGTTCAAAATCTTCATCAATGAAAGATGGCATGCAGTGCACCTTCAGAAAGGGTGCAGATGACACCAAGTTGCAGGAAGTAGTAGATATGCTAGAGGGTATAGTTAGGATTCAGAGAGACCTAGACAAATTCAAGGATTGGACCAAAAGAAATCTCATGGGACATGTCCACACATGCAAACACATACACTTGCAACAGCTCAAATAGAAACAGTGCAAATTTGAGCTTTTTGCCGCATGTGGCTGGACTTTGGTGTGGTGCAAGTTGTTACACTTGGGCAAAATAACCCTGCCTGGCTCCTCCCAGATCTGAAGCCAGGGGGAGCTAGAGCCTGGGGCCAGCACCTGTGCTGGCCCCACCAGGTGTGTAAAAGCTGCCCTGTCCTGGTCCCATCAGTACAAAAAGCTGCCCTGGCAAGTAGCTCAGGGCAACTCACTCTGAGGAGCTTCTGCAGCCTGGCCAATTGGTACCTGGAGACACTACCCCTTGTGCCAGCTGGACTGCTGCAGCATCCCTGAATGTTCCCTGCACCCTCTTCCCAGTGCAGCAGTCTGGCAGTGGGGGCTGCTGCCTAGCTTTAATCTGCTCTGCACCTACCAGACCTGGATGGGGACTGCACAGCCAGTAGAGGCATCTGCCCCTCTGGGCCAGCTACCAGTGGGCTGTGGCTGCAGAGTTGGCCTCTGTGCATCACTACTGCCATGTGTGCCCCTGCCCGGCCATTCGGGCAGCTATAGCCCGGAAGATGTTCCCAGTTTGGTGGCCTGCTTTGAAATTACAGAGTCAAAGCATGTCCTCCTGGCCGTATTTGGCCAGGAGGTCAGCCACCCCCAGCTGGGTGACCCAGGCAAAGTAGTCATTTAGGAGTTGTTTTTTTCCTGAGTGGTAGTGACCAGGTATTCTGAGGCATTGAGCAGTGGCCCCACACTCCCATGAGTTTTCCTTTTACTCCCTATGTAGCTAAAGAAGGACTTCTTGTTGTCCTTGATTCTTGTAGCTAGTTTTAATTCGGTTTCTACCTTAGCTTGCCTAATCTACTTTCTACAAGTGCGGGCCATTGTCAAGTAGTCTTCCTTGGAGGCTGTCCCAAGCTTTCATTGTTTGTACACCTCTTTCTTTTTCTATAGGAGGGCTGCAACTTCCCTGCTCAGCCAATAGGGTTTTTTTGACCCTTTTGCTACTTTTTCTCTGTAAGGGAATGGAATTTCTCTGAGCCTTAAGGTTTGTATCCTTAAGGAATGACCATTCTTCTTGTGCTCCCTTTAACTGTGGTCCTTGGTCTCTCAGGGCACACTCTACTAGTGACCTGAGCTTATTAAAATTTGCGTTTTTGAAGTCTAAGACTTCAAGCTTCATATCTGTTTTGTCAGCCTTGCAACGGACCATGAACATAATGATTTCATCGTGACTATCACCTAGGCTGCCCTCTATGTTTAAGTTGGTCACCAGGTCATCCCCTTTACCCAGGACCATGTCAAGAACTGCATTGCCTCTAGTTGGCCTGTGCACCTCCTGAGTCAAAAAAAGCTCTTTAGTGCTGTTCAGGAAGGATTGTGATTGATCTGAGCTGGCCGAGCTCTCCCTCCAGGAGATGTCTGGATAGTTGAAGTCACCCATGACAACCATGTCCCATGCATGCACAGCCTCCGTTAGTTCACAGGCAAATACTAGATCAAGTTCCTCCCCTTTTTTAGGCAGCCTGTAGTATACACCTATAGTCAGGTCTCTCTTGCTGTGCCTCCTCTGGAGCTTGACCCAGAGGGTTTCAAGCTGTTCTTTTTTGCGGCTAACATTGGCCTGTAGGGAGGTGTACTGCTCCTTCACATAGAGGGCAACACCCCCACCTCTCTTCCCTACCCAATGCCTTCTGTAAAGGATGTAGCCCTTTATGGCTATACTCCAGTCATGAGAGGAGTCCCATCAGGTCTCTGTGATCTCTACTAGATTGTAATGCCCAGTGGAAGGCAGGAGGAGTAGTTCCCTCCTGCTTGTTCCCCATGCTTCTGGCATTGGTGTACAGGCACCTAAGTCCTTCTACTGAGGTCACTGGCTGCCTGTTGCATTGAAGGGGAGCTGTTTTCTCAGCTCCCATAAGAGTGGCTTGCTTGGTTTCATTGTTGATGGAGCTTTCCTATATATTGGTCCCTGGGTAGGCTCCAGTTAGCATTTCCCCATCCCCCTGTGATCTTAGTTTAAGCCCTATCTAAGAGATCAGCCATCTTGGCTGAGAAAAGGGACTTACTTTGCGCATGAGGTGGATGCTCTCTCTCCCCAGGAGTCCTCTGTCCTTGAAGTGGGTGCCATGGTCGTAGAAGCCAAAGCCTTCTTGGTGGCACCACAGTCGGAGACATTGGTTCACCTCATTGATGCATTCTTGCCTCCTTGGACCATGGCCTGCAATAGGGAGCACAGAGGAAAAAACTACCTGAGCCCCCGATCCTTTAAGTCCAGCTCCCAGAACCTTATAGTCACTCATGACATGGTCTGGATTGCTCCTGGCCATGTCATTTGTTTCCACATGGATAAGGAGCATGGGGTAGTAATCTGTGGGCTGGACAAGCCTGAGGATCCTCTCTGTGACATCATGGATCTGTGCCCCAGGGAGACAGCAGATCTCCCGTGCTATGGGATCCAGGCAGCAGATGTCTCCCTCCATTCCTCTCAGCAGGGAGTCACCTACTACAGTTACCCAATGTCTTCTCCTCTGGTTGCTCTGTTGCCTCCTACCTGGTGGTAGTTGTGGGTGCGGCCTCCATTGCTGCACTTACTCCCAGCAATGCCAGGGCCCCAAATTGGCTCCCCAGCTGCACCGAAGGAGTTGTTCCAGCAATGCAGGGCCTAATTCTGCATCATCTAGAACTAGAGGTAACTGTCTTTCATCTGTCCATGTCAGGTCCTTCTTGTGTTGCCATCCCACCATTTGAGTGATCCTGCAAAGAATGGAAGTACCCATCAATCTCATCCTCAGTGGCTCTGATCCCATGCAGCCTGCTAACCTTTGCCTGGAGTCCCCTCACCTGCCCCCTCCAGGGCCTCAATCTGGGCACATGTGGGACAGGTGAGGGGACTCCCGGCCATCCCGCTGCCCTAGGCCCCTGAGGACCACCAGCCAACCCCTGCAGGCAGGGGGCCTGGGTGCCGCTGACCCACCCAAAGGCTCCATCTGGGTGGAGGCCTCAGAGGAGCCCTGAGTGGGAAGCAGCATTGGGTCAGAGTCTTTAGCTGCACTCCGAGTCACCACCCCCACTGACACACCTTCACCTGCACTCACCTAAAGACTCTGGAGACTCTGTCCAAAGCTACTGACTCTGACGCGTGGAGTCTCAGGCCCCTCCTGCTCTCCCCCCTGCACCCACTCCCACACAAACTCTGGTGCAACCCAAAAGAGCATGCCTGTTTGTGGGGCCTGTTCATACAGTTCCCACCCGGCACAGCTAAATAGGGGCAGGAGGGGAGGAAAACTCCTTCCTGATTCCCTACAGCTGGTCCGGCTCCTCCTCCCTCTTCCCCACTGCCCTGCCCGGCTTACCTTGAATCAGCTGTTGGCTCCTTGCTTGCTGGTCTGCTCAGTGTGGTTGGGGAGAGCCGAAGGCTCACGTGTGCTGGCACCCTTGGGTGCCTTCTTCAGCATCCAAGCCCGACTGGTGGAGATTTGAATTGTTCCTCCATAATTAAAACAAAAGACCTCTATATAGGGAGAGAGAGCGAGAGAGAGTGAGACAGAGAGATAGCAATCAGTTGGGCAATGTTTTATTAATCTATCTACAGTGTTAATGCAATTTGGAAGCCTACCGGTGTCTCTATCATCATAATAAAATGACCTCTAAATATCTATGTTTTGCTGTTTGCCTTGGTTTTCTTACCATAGAGCAGTTAGAGCTCCCCCTGACCCCTTCACTAACCAAGATGAGGGGACAGCTGCCCCTGAAGCCACAGCTCCTGCAAGCAGGTCTCATCCTGTCTAGCATCTGGGCAAGTTGAGTGTGTGCTGTGGGGATGTGGGGTTTGCAGGAGGGGGGTGGGAAGAGGGGTGGGGGGATATGGGTGGCTGTGGAGGGGTGTGGGGGGCTGTGGGGTGTGAACACAAGGGCTTAAAGCCTACCTGCCTCTCCTGTGGCAAGGTTGGGGGTGGGGGGAGGCAAGCTTCTGACAGACTGAGAAGTCCCTGAGCTGTGGAGGACCCTGGAGCTTTCCTCCGCAGTGGCAATGCCCTCCAGGTGGCACCCTCCCACTGGCACTAGGCCCAGGCACTCCTGGGAGACACCACCACCACAGAGGGAAGCACTGGGCCCCATGCAGCTCAGGGAAGAAAAAAAAAAAGTGGCAAAGAGCCTGATCTTTTTCTTTCTTTTATCCCAGAGCCTGCCTGTCTGCAGCTCCCAGGTGGGCTACCAGCAGGCAGGAGCTTCCAGGGGGGCACCACAGCTGCAGAGGGAGGCACCAGGCCCTGCGCAGCTCATGCAGGAAGGCAGACTCCAGGATTAAAAAAAAAAAAAAAAAAGATTAAACTCCTTGCTTTTTTTTTTTTCTCTTCAGTTGAGTCTGTCTGCACAAACTGCCGCCAGGTCCCACAGCCCCTTAGCTACACAGGAGCTGGTGCTTCCCTCTGTGGTGGCAGGTCCCCCCAGGACACCCAGGTCAGGTGCCAGCAGGTGGGTGCGGCCTAGGGGATGCCACCACCATGGAGGGAAGTACCGGGTTCCCCTGAAGCTCAGAGACCACACTGGCAGCTTGCTGCCCGCCACTGTGGGAGAGGCAGGTAAGATCCAGCACTCCGTGCACCATCCCTGCCGCCTTCCCGCCACCTGGGACTGCCCAGGAATGGCTGGCTTCCCCCTGGAGCAAAGCAGCAAGGTGGCAGGAGGGTGGCTAGGTGTACTAATGGTGGGAGAAGACAGTGGTGTTACCAAATTTGCCCATTACTTTGGGGTGTGCTCATTTATTAGGGATAGTTTCTAGGGTCTTGGTGATTCTGTCAATGTGCTGCTTGTGTTACTATACGGAGCTGTATTTCTCCCTTCTGCAAGCCCTCACCCCCAGTGGAGCTATCTTGCAGGACTCAATCTCAATGGGACTGGGTTCCTCCAGTCACCAAATCAGTCATACACACAAACACACACAAATTAACGTGACACGCCTGACCTGGCCGGGCTGATCAGCATGGACAGGCTGACACCCTCATATGCCAAGAATCAGTTCATAAGAGCAACAATAAAATGCAGTCAGACACAAGCACACAGGTAAACAGAATCCCTCTGAATCCGGCTGGGTGTCCAGCTGACACCCTCATGGGCCAGCATTCAGTTCATAAGGGCACGTCTGAGTCAAACTGGGTCAATCAGCCTGTACAAGCTGATCCCCTTATGTGTTTCAAACTCAGCACGTCCCAATCTTTGGCCTCTTGATGAGCAGACCCCACAATAATTTGGGCTTCACAGGGATCTTTAGCATAGGTAAAAGAAGCGTTGCTGCAGAGCACGGGAGGAAAGAGAAGCAGAGAAGGAAAAATATACCCAATTACTACCAGTTTGACTATAAAAGTTATTTATTGCTAAGCATATGAAATATATAATAGTACTAGTAGTAATAGACATGCAAAAGAAAAACAAACACCAACAATGACAATACTACCCTGGTTTCACTAAGTATTTGGGGAAACTTAGCTCAAGCTTAACTGATACAGTTCAGGTTCAGAAGTTTATGCCTAGAAAGAAGACAGAGAACGCTGGGATCTCACCTAGTCCACGGTACTCAGGCTGCAAAGCTGACAGGCACAGTCTGTAGCACAGTCCTTGAAGGGAGAGATGATCTGTTCTTCCAGCGTCCCAAGAACGACAGGGGATGGTGTCAGCACAGGGGTTTTCTTCTTCTCCTTCTTTCTTCCTGCTTCTACTTCTTTTCCTTCCTTTTCCTCTTCCTCTTCTCCCTCTTTTTCTAGCAGCACACACACTTACAGATTTTTATACCCTCAGTTCAGCTGCTCCGTAGCACCCTCAGTAGTGTAAATCATTGTCTTTTCTATTGACAAGGGGTTATCTGGTTTGGACCATCTCAGGAAACTGATTGATAATCAGGAAACACTTAAGATTAGGGAGTAACCCAAATACTTGGGAGCCAGCTTGAGATTCCTATGGGTGGCAGATATACTGATGGGATATCTCATGGTTTCTTCAGGAACAATAGATAGCTTGCAGCATCAGGATTTTGGATTTTTACTTGTTGTGCACAAGCCTCAGCTTAGCATGACTTTTCCAGATCTTACTATAGTCTTTTAACAGACTTAAAGCAATTATTGGGGTGCTCATAACCTTTTGTGGAGAGGACTCCCACCAGTCGTCTTGGGAAAGATATGACAACACCTGGGATTAGGGCTCCAGCAGGCTGGATGCTGTGATGAACCCTTAACCATTGTTCAAATGTTGCCCATACCCCCTGTGACTCGGTCTCTTGCCTCAGCATTCCCTAACCCAGCAACCGAGTTTTAGTCAATCAAGTTTAAATAGGCCTCCCATAGCGGGACCGGGGAATGTACGGCCCGAGATGCCTATTAAACTTAGAGCTGTGTGTGTGTGTCTGGGGGGAAAAGTCTTTAGTAAAATCCAGATTAGAACTGGTCTGATAAATGCTGAGGTGGGTGTGTGTGAACATGGGTTGATTAACATTTGAAGCACAGATTCCCCATCATGCAGCCCTCTCCTGCTTCTCTGGTCCCAGAATTCACTGCAGTCTCTGCTTCAGGCTTTCTGTTTTCCATCTCTCATGTAAATGAGACCTAGGGCAGTTGATTCACTCTTGTCACCCTTATCTGGTGAGGGTCTTAGGTGCGTCTCTCACTGCATCTTAATCAGTTTCGTTTAGGTAGAGGAGGAGAGGGAGGGGGGGTGAGTCCTTTGTGAGTCAGACAGACTGCATCCTGTGCCAGGGTTGCCCAAGAATACAGAGCTGAGACGTAACAGTGGGGATGGTGCACAGGGCACTGGAAGCCCACCAAGCCTGAACTTCCCCAAGCACATCAGCTTCCAGTGCCCCATGCACTGTTGCACTTTGTTACATAGCAAACTAAAATACCTTGGATGGGTTTTACCTTGCTACATAACAAAGTCATTTAAAGTGGAATATACCACTGAGCGTGTAAATAGCAATGCCATTAAAGCAGAATACGCCATTGAGTGTGTAAATAACAATGCCATGAAAGTGGTGCGAAAGGGCAATTAATCCACCTTAAAGGCTAATTTTGCTGTGTGTGTACAAAGGCCCTAGAAGTGCAGTAAAACACTGAACAGGTTACCCAGAGAGGCTGTGGAATCTCCATCCTTGGAGGTTTTTAAGACCTGGCTAGACAAAGACTTGTCTGGGATGATAGGATTTGGGATGGCCCTGGTTTGAGCAGGGGGTTGAACTAGATGACCACCCAAGGTCCCTTCCAACCCTAATTTTCTATGATTCTATGATACTTCTAATTTGGGGGCTAGTTGCATAGTATTTGTGGAAAACTCCCCATAAGGTTCTAATGGATTTTTTGAGAGAGGGAGGGAAATAGTCACTTTCCACACACGGTAAATTTTCAAATGATTTATACTTATATCATGTGTGTGCTTTGATTAATATATAATCTATTGCACTTGCTCTTTCCGTTGTAAAAATGTGAATGCCCCACATACATCTTTACCAGTTCATCCATTAGGCATTCTGAATTTATTCATTCTGCAATAAATTTCAAGAGGCATCACCCTTCTTCATTTAGTTTCTTTTCATATAATGTTGCTGTGGGGATTCCCCATATTCCATTTATGCCATCTTCATTATCATGGATGTCAGTGCCACCAATTCTAGCAATAAAATAATTTATTTTTAATCATCTCAAGAGCATTACACAACAATCCCCATTTCTGCGCTGGATCTTGATGTGAATGGTGGGAAATAATAATTAATAAGAATCAAGAGAGGTTTACAAGGAAAGTTTAATGAGGACTACTAGCAGGTGGTTACACTTTATTTCAATTCCTAATACCTCAATCAGACTCCTGTAACCAAGCCTCGCTTTAGCCACCATTTAGTTCTATCATTCCATCCATTTTTATAAAATGAAATAAATTCAGGAATTCACATAATCTTCCCATACCATATCTCTTGTAAATTCAGAGCATCAAAATCATTCACAATAATTTTCCACAATGGGTCAGATCATTTGTTTGATAACCCAGCTATGTTCCAGACCAAAAGACCAGTCTTACCTAGGGACGTAGCAATTTGCTTTTCCTTAGGATCTAGTCAGTCCCTTGAGTCCACATATACATGAGTAGGACAGTCACTGGTAGCAACCAAGGCCCTCAACTATTATGCTCCGTACTCTGGAGAGGTAGGGAATCTTCCTTACCTACTATCCCATTAAGAAAGTAATTGGTTACCCCAGCTATACAAGGTATGTAACAGAAACTCATAAAATTAACACTCACAGGGCGGTATCTAGCTGAGCCTTTCAAGGATTGAACTCTGAATACATAAATAACATTATTTTCCAATAGCTGGAAAGAGGTTTTAAATCTTTTTGCTAAAAAACATGCAAGTCTCTGTTACATATTAAAAAGTTCTCACTTTTATGTGGATAAAAATTGAGTAATAAAATATTTTGCTCTTTTAGCCTTTTATTTCTGTCTCTAATAGAGACATGATTAATAAAAATAGAGGAAGAAGTTTTTGGTTGCCAGATTCTGAATCTGTCACTTTATCAAGTGTAA
The DNA here is from genome assembly GCF_000455745.1 of Alligator sinensis. Classification (NCBI taxonomy): domain Eukaryota; kingdom Metazoa; phylum Chordata; order Crocodylia; family Alligatoridae; genus Alligator; species Alligator sinensis. The sequence goes on along the minus strand of NW_005841861.1, from coordinate 185,856 downwards.
TGAAATCCTCACTGTTCGGGGTTTTATTATCATTAGGACTATTCCTTGCAATGTCATTGTTTATCAGTTTTCCATCAACTGTCTTAAATAAAGTACCATGTGCTTCTAGATGTGATTTTCAAATCACAGATTAATTTCTTAATTGCTGTTAATTCATGTAATATTTAACATTATTTAATATGTCTTTCTTAATTTCCTTTACTCATAGCAACTACTGAAGGCAAGAGAAATACTTTGGGGATTGATGGTGTGGGATATCCTTATTGCCTTTATTTTCCCATGGTAGGGCTGTTTCACATATCCAGGCATAGGCGATGCATAGGTGGGCATGGGGGTGGCACGTTCCCTGCCTCAAATTGACCCTCACCAGCCGGGGAGTGGGAGCGCTGGCCGGTGCCCCCTCCCCCCAAGAAGTGGTGGCGGCACTTCCGGGGTCGGTGATCAGCTGCTGTGGGATTCAACCCCCACCTCAGGCGGTGATCGGCTGCTGGGGGTCCCCCTCCTTCCCCCCCCCCACAAGAGCCAGGAGGCACCAGTTGCCCATGTATCCAGGTCTTGTCACCTGAGAGGATAGACCAAGGCAGTGAGTTAGAACTGTCACTCAACTTGGAATCAAGAGTAAGGGATAGTTTCAGGCTTGATAAATCTATATTAAAATGTACTTTACCCACAGTATCAGTAGTTGGTAATGTGAAAAGTAGATTTTCCTCATCATTGATTTTTTTTTCCCAATATCTCAATTAGTCTGAATTGTGTCCCTGGAATATTAGTACTATTGGGTTGAAAAGAGGTTCTTTGTAGGCCTTTTTTAACAATACATTTTGTAATTTTCAGCTGTGTAGACAGATCTTTACTTACTAACAGCAACAGCATAGAGACACAGGGTCCTTCCATTATGGGTGGGCTAAAGATCAGATTTGCAATGGCAAGAACTCTCCATTATAAATCTATTACCCAAACTTAAGAATTCCTTCCTTAACTTACACTGAATCTGTAGCATCTGGCTGATAAACAGGTGTTGAAAAAATCCCAAGTATTGCACAATAAAATAAAATAAAATACATTAAAAGTTACATAAATTATAGACCTTTAAAAACAGACCAGATCAAACAAAGTAAACACATTTCAGACTTCCAGAGTGGCCAGGACCTTTTGGTTGTCACCTGTAGGCTGCTGCCAAGGCAGCAGCAGCAGTTTATGTAGGTTGGGGGGAGATAGTCCAGCTTACTGGATGGAGACAGTTCCTCTGATGGAACAGCCAGATTCCTTTCTCCAGTTCCCTTGCCCTCTCTCATTGTGCGCTTAGGGCTGCCTGTCTGCAAATGTCTACTGTCACTTGCAAAAGGGTGGCAGGGCTCTTTTCAGTGTGGCACTACATTGATTCCTGGAAGCAATTAGTGAATGCAAATCTTTGCATTAAGCATAGCTGTGAGATTACAAAGCCAGGCTAGTTAGAAGAGAAGCATTTCCAAAATCACTTGGGATTTTAAAAGTGGGGTACAATTCTAGTCACTGTGATGTGTGGGAAATGGAGTGTGGATACACGAGTAGCTGTGGCAACACAAGGGAAATTTTACTGGCAAAACTTTGTAGTGTAGACTGGACACACACGGCAGCAAACTTATACTTAGGAACAGGTTGTTGATGTCATTGTCTAGCTGACCAGGGACAGACAAAAACTCTCTCTCCATTTGCATGGTAGCATTAGACTCTCTTATAAAACTCTCCATTTGCATGGTACCATTAGACTGTCTTTTATAATACTAGTCTCTCTGTACTCAGAGAAGTTCTGGGACTTTTACTCCTGTCCTGAGTAGAGCAGGTTAGAAAACAGAATTTGCATTGCAGGGGAAATTCCACCAATTCAACATTGAGCATCTGTCTGCATCAGAATGTAAAACACAAATATTTTTTGATTGGAAAAAGATTAAATTCAGAAACATTTTATACAATATTAAAATTAATATTTTCATATTATATAAAAGTCAAACCCAAATGGAATAGACCAGTACATTTTAAGCTCAGTATCTGTTTTTTTAACCTATTGAAACATTTTGACATTAGCAAAACAAGAAGAAATGATCTGAGCAGACTACAATGAAACAGCATTTTCTGATGAAAAACTATTTCTTCAAAAAGTGGCAGCCAGCTTTAGTCCAGAGAAGCAGCACACTGAGGTATTGCACCCCCGGCTAGTTAATGTAGAGCTTAGGCAAGCTCTAGATCAGAGCTAGTAAACCAAGGGGAGCAATTTCTTCCATTTTAATGAAAGTAAATGAACTGTGCCGTGCCTATTTGATGGGAGCAGTGCTGGGACATTGTGTTTGCCTGAAATAAAACTTCTCTAGAGTCCCTTCTTTTGAGACAGAGTAGCCACATCCAAGCCCTGCTGCAGGCATAAATAGCACAGTCTGGCCTTTAATATCTAACTGCACTGTTGTGTATAATTAGTCTGAACAGTGGTCAGTACAAAGAGAGCAGAGATCAATCTGGAAGGAGATAGCAGAGAGATTGCTGTGTAAGCCTCTGAAAAATCTCATACACATGCTTAAAGGGAGTTAAGCATTTTGTGAAAACTACCCAATTGCATTTATTTCAATTCTTCAATCTACAAGTCAATCCAAGCATTAGAACTGGAGTGTGACTTTACACTATAACTCTGTCTAAGGGTACATGCAGACATTACACTTAGATCAACTTAACTAGGGTTAGGTTGATCTAAGTGCTGGACTGTACATACATTCAGGAAGGTTAGGGCAGAAAGATGGCCAGGCTGATCTAACTTAGTTCACCTGAAGAGATGTACTAAATTAGGGCATTTGTACACATGCATGTGCCATAATAGCAGGTGCTTTGAAAAGTGCCCAGTGCTGCGGTGCATGCAGTTGTATAAGCAGCAGAATACACATCAGTGCTGAGAAAATGACGGCGGTGCACTTTTGAACTAAAACACATCAGAGGTGCTTTAGTTCAAAAGTTTACTCAAAAGTGCACCACCACTATTTTCTGTGTGCTGATTTGCATTTTGCCGCTTATGCAACTGTATGCGGTGCAGTGCAGTTTATATCAGCGTGTGAGGCGCAGACTCAATTAAACGAGTCTGCTCCAAAGTGGCAGATCTCCAGTGCATCACAGGACAAAAATGTATGTGTATAAATGCCCTTAGATTGGGTACAGGTTAGCCCAATCTAGTGAACCTGTGTACATGTTTGGAGAACAGCTCCAGAGTTGAGAAAGCCTAGTCACTTGCCCCAGTCCTAGATTTACACTTTCCTACCCCTGTCCCTACAACCATGACTGGGCTATTTTTAGCCCTCCAAACCATACCACCCCCCTACCCCACCCAACCCAGGATGGAAAACCACTCTCTGGACCCACCAACTCCCCAGCAGGCCTGCCAGCCCTCCCTTCCCCAATCCCATCTGCCCTTCCCCCAACCCAATTTACTTAGATCATGTTCCTGCAAATGTGTTCAACACCAGAATCCAATCTATGATCATACAACTTATGGTAAGCCAAATAATAGTAGATTGAGTCCTGGAAATGTCTGCACATACCCTTAGAAATATGCCCAATTTCCATGACAATTTTATGCAAATATTTAATTTTATTTTATTTATGAACTGCTGCCTCTTTCTTTTGCAAGCTGTCCACTAAAATATTTGACCTTTTTTTTAAAAAATGAGTTGCCAAGTAATTTCTTGCTCTGTAGCTTACTCACAAGTAGCAGTCTGCTGCAAGATCCCAGTGTTTGAAATATGATTAGACAAACAGGTAAGAGAATCTTTTCTTCCTAGGGTATGATGAACTCACTTCTCAGTAGTTGCTTTTCTCTGTGAATTCTTATTGTTACAAAACATTTCCTTATAAAAAATACCCTTTTAATATTTCATTCATGTAGTTTCATTCGCTGGAATCTTTGGGGAAGAAAATACAAAAAGGAATGGGATACAGTGAGTGCAAATCTGATAAAAGATTCAAGCAGATTCACGCATGATCCAGCAGAAAAAGCCATTAGGGAACAAACATTCCTGACACAATCTCAGCTCAACTTGTAGGCACTGCCTATCCTCGTAAAGTCAGGAGTGGCCAGTGTTGGAGAGGGCTCTTTTGCTTTTGCCAGTTCTGCATCAGCTGTGTAAGGGAAGCTCTGGCTACTTTAAGAAAGAAAGGAAGGAAGAATAAATGGTCAGTTTTCAACACGGCAAACTACAGAATGGACTATTCCAAGGATCATTAAGTATTTTATACTCATAATGACTATATTAAACACATAATGTATTTGCTAATGAGCTGTAAGCAGGAGTAAATATTAAGTTGCAGAGTTAGCAGGTAACACAAAATTATTTAGGTTACTGACAGTACAAGGGGTGTCCATGTGTCTTAAAGATAGGGAACCAGAAAACATGGTGGCAGATGACATTCAATGTTCATAAATAAAAGGGAACCCACACTATAAAGAGCATCTTGGGCTAGGTACAGAAATTCAAAAAGCCTGAGGCAGACTTGGGTGAACTTACATGGGTTTCTCTAAGTGGACTACATTAGTTCAGAAGCAAACAGAACACAAGTTCACCCTTTCATGGGGACAGCACAAAGGCCTGCACTGGCCAAGGCCAGCAGGTTGGGGGCACCTCTGCATGCCACCTAGCATCCTGGAGACTGCCAAGGACAGCCAAATGCAGCCAAGTGACAGGCCACCTCTGATTGGCTGCCAGACACCCCCCCATCCCCCTTCCAGGAGAGCCCCAGCGTGGGTCACCATGGCATGCTCCCCCTCCCCCTCCCCACCAGCCAGGTTTGCTGGCATGCCGTGGTGACCCATTCTGGGGCTCTCCTAGAAGGAGGCTGGGGGTGTGTGCCCAGCAACCAATCAGGGGTGGCGCAGCCACACCATAGAGGAAGGATTGGGCCCTTCAGGGTTCTGACAGGTAATAGGTGCCCAGCAGCTCTGTGCCGTATAGAGGGGAAAGGGGCACTCCATAGACAGAAGGATCAGGCACCTCAGAGTTTTGGGAAGCAGTGGGCACCTGGTAGCAGGCACCTGGGACATTTGCAGGAATCGCAATTGCAGGAACTGTGCTGGGGGCCTGCTGCCACCACCTGCAGTTCACCAGAGAATCCTTCCTTCCACCGAGCACCATCCCACCCCCCATCCTGCCCCTAGCCCGCCTAGGGACACTGTATGAGGATAGAAAAAGATTGAGTCACAGACACCCTCTTCTCTACCTTTCCCTGAGGCTGACAGCTTGCTGCAGGCAGGAGGCAGGACTAGGGACAGAGACTTTGCTGGTTGGCTCTGTGATAGCCTGGAGGTGGGGTCCACTGCATGCCTGGCTGGAGCAGCTGAACCTGGCAGGGTTCCAGTGGGCCTCCCTGCCAGGCCCCCTGGCAGGGACCTGCAAAGGAGCCTCAGCTTCCAGTGGACAGCAACTTTACACAAACTGACAGGGGATCTGGTACAAAAGTTCAATAGTAATGTAAACCAATTAAGCCTGATAACTCATTGATCCAGGTCTATCTTAGACTGGGTTCCACCTTTTTTAGACCAGTCTATGTAACCCAAACTTTAGTTCTGTTACAGGTATAGACTAGTTTCTTATCACTTATACCAGTTTGTGTGTAAGGTCTGTACCTGGCCGTGGACTACTCGTACACACTGGTAGAATTGTAGGCTAAAATGTAATCATTTGGGAGATGTAGACGTGTTCAGTGCTCAGTATGAACATTGTGCTCAATGTTCACCCTTCAGCAGTAGTAAATAGATGCACCATGCTGCTCAAGATTGGGCTAGAAACCAATGTTCAAGCACTGTTTGCAAAACATCCTCCTCTTAAACCTTCTATACATTTATATACATTTGGTTGCTTTGCTGCACAAGATATACAGAAGAACAGAAAAAAATTCAGAAGATACAGAAGATAAAGATAAAGTTTCAGAGATACAGAAGAACAGAAAATGTCTGAAGCATATACAACATAGAAACATAGAAGTATATACAATAAAGATTGTATTAGAGAAGTTAAACTGGATCTTCTTTTTACCTTTGCTAGCAAAATAGAGGTTATCTAATGAAACAGATGACATATGAAGCTCATACAAGGAACTAAGTTTCCCCCTATACAATGAACTTGTGAAGTTAATTGCTGCAATGTGGCAGTGAGACAAAGAGGCTAAGATTTAAATAGGAAAAGAGTTAGACTCATATGGATCAAGAGGACAGTTGCAGAGAGATATTTTTATCCTCTCTGATGGAAAAGGCAAACTCTCATACCTCATAGCATAAACACACTATCTGGTGAATGTAAGGAAGAAACGTCTCTAGAATTGCACTGACCACTGTCAGAAACCAGATGGACTAGAGTAGTGATCTAGCCTGTTGTGATAATTCTTATATTCCATGTTTGGAGACTGTCTGGAACAGGCAGAAAAAAAGTAACAATAGTGGCCCTGCTAGCTAATATTCTCACAAGATTTGATGCCCATTTTCCATTGAAATCTAGGTCACAAGTTTAATAGAACAGAAAAAATAACTGTTTCTGACTTTCTCTGCACCTGCTCAGTGGACTTCACTAACCTATGACCTCTGCCCATTCCGCAAAAATCAGAAATAGTTGGCAGAGACACCCCTGGAAATTCACCTTAATCATAATGTTTTATAAAACAGAGAAAGTTAAAAACTTCTTGCAACATATGAAGCACTTAAACTGCTTCTGACTGCATTTCAGTTTCTTTTCAGGTAAACAAGTGATCCCTGAAATTTTCCAAATAGCAAAAGCATTAAAAATTCTAACTGTTTTCTATCAATAACACAGCAGCAGCACCATTTTCATGCACCAGCGAGGTTAACAAGATATGCATGTATGTCCCCATATGCCTTTGGCTTCCCCTTTTGTGATGAGGCAAAATAGGTGGATTGTCACAAGCTGTGTTCTTATTTCTCTAATTCTATGTTAGATCTGATGAGAAGGGATAGCTACACACTTGTCATCCTTTTTCAGACACTCACGCCTTTTGTCCCAAGGCCCAGATGCCTTTCATTAGATTATGTTTTCTCTATAGCTTTGATCTCCCCCTACAAAAGGCAAAGTGCTTGGTTGTACAGGGATGTACAGAAATTCTTAGCAAAGTGCCTCTAAAATACTGTTCTTTCCCCCCGCCCTCTCCTCCACCTTGGTTTTTTATGTCCTCTTGTTCTGAAAGAACCTAGCTGTAGAAACTGCCATGAACATTTTGGATGAAAAGTAAACATTTTCAAAAGAACTTCTCACACTGAAAATTCCCTTTCCCTCAGATAACCCCAGGGCAGTAATGGGATCTTTTTATGTATTCCTGCTTGTCTTCTCTTGCATCCATTAAATCACTAGATCAAGGGTTCCTGGACTCAACTTGTGAAATCTTATCATGCTGTTTTCTTAATTTAAATGCTTGTCTTCACTCCACAAAGTCTAACACTTCATCTGTTCATTGCAACTCTCCTTAATTCATGGAGTTGATTAAACATTTTAAAAATACATATTAAATATTCATAAGGATCATTATTCCCTTTCCCCCCAATTCTAACTCTGGGGAAATATAAACAGCTAGTAAGGTTGATTAGTATAGCCATACAGGTGCTTTCCCCCTATTAGCCCTGGAATTATTTTAACTTTTCACTGGGTCAGACTAATATATTTGATCATTTCTATGCCGTTTGTTTTGGGCAGCATGCTGTCTTTGGGATTTTATTGGACATGTAGTCAGTGAGCTCTATAAGCTGTAGTGCCTCAGGATCTAAAGCTATAAATAGCAACATAATAACAATTTGCTTCCTTCTGGGAAGCTGATTATTTTGTGATGTGGGTTGTGGCAATTAATAGAGCAGTCACTGCAATGTAAGTACTATTTTTTAACTAACATAAGTGTTCCCTAATCGCCAGCTGATATGGATTAGATGATGAAGTGTGTGCAAAATGGAAGAGAATTCACAGTAAGAAATCCAAATATTATGTATTTGACATATAATTCCAGTTCATTAAGGCATGTTTTCCAATACTAACAAAACCAGAAAATTCCTTACAGATCAACCACTCCCCTCTGACCTCACTATCCTTGTGCTCAAGGGAAATCTACCTAACACCTTTAAAAGGCAAACTTGGAAACTAAAATTCATAAGCTGGCTGGACACTAAAAACCAAGGACTAAACATAGATAACGGTATTATGTCACATTACATTTTACCCAAGCCCTGAATTCTTTCCACACAGGAAAGGTGAGAATGACCCTCTTTCCTTTTTGATAGATGTTGATCTCCCAGAAATTAGCTGCTTCTCTTCTGCTAATTGTGGGGTGGAGAGAGAAGTTATGTTTGTCATGCTATCGGCCCCTTGAAAGCACTCTACAGTCGTGCCCTGACAGAAGTGCACAGTTGTAGTGTGTGTTAAAAGTGCCCAATCATGGGACAAATTAACCCGCAATTAATGAAAGCACCTGCATTAATTTCTGTTTATCCCTGCCCCTGGTACTGTCTTCAGGATGTAAGGGAGGGAGTGGAGGGAGGGGAAAGAGCTCTGTCTGGGTTTTGCCCAGCCTGCACTGGAGGGTGGGGTAGGTGGATTGGAGCCCCCCCCATGGGCAAGTCACTTCCCCTACCTGAACCACAGATTTCTTCTATCTGTTATATGAAGATGATGATACTGACCTCCTATGTAAAGAACTTTGAAATGTACTGATGGAATGTAGAATATTTTTTTATTATTCACCTATATCCAGAGAGGTCTCTGAAACCAGCTCTGCAGAGGTGAAAGCATAATATAGAAATATTGTTTGAGTTAATAAGCGGTCACAGGAAAGGTTGCTTGCCTTTAGGAAACTGCTACCTGTGACAGGCACAGACAGACAAAAACAAAACCAGTATAAATTAACAAATATAGTTTTACCATTGATTCCTTCAGGGATATTTTCCACCAGATTGTGTGAAATTTATCCCAGTTTAGAAGTTTGCATCATCTGTCCTATATTTTTTTATACCAATGTAATGCTGTTTACACTAGTGTAAACATTTTATGTCCATGCCCTGATTCTCCTCAGGATTACAATAGCCAGTAATAAGTATAATATAACTCCATTTATTCCATTGGAGTTTCTTCTGATTTACACCAGTGTGCGAAGAGAGTTAAGTCCTTATGCCAGTGGTTTTCAACCTTTTTTCACTTGTGGACCCCTACAAAATTTTGAGTGGAGGTGTAGACCCTTTTGAACTGTAAGTGTGGGTATCCACATACTTTTAATTGATCATGGTCATCTTTTGGGACCCCCAAAGATCTGTGGACCAGAGGTTGAAAACCACTGCCTTATATGAATAAGGAACAGCATGCTAGTAACAGTGCTTGCTTTCCTGTTACTGTGGGACTAGAAGGGTTCTCTACTGTCATTTAATACTTGAACTCCACTGAAAGTGATTACAAGGAAAGACACCATTTGTTACCTTTTTTAAGGAACTTTTTAGAAACTAACTTAAAATCAATGCCTCACAAATAGCACAGCCATTATAGGACAGTATTTGTTTCTGGTCTATATACATCTTTTACCAGTCACTAGTGCTGTGTCTTAATACCAGTCTTTTTTGTCATGTATTCCATGTACTTACAAACTGATAAAAAATTTATTTTTAGTTTTTGCAGTCACCACAGCTCCAGTTTGAACTGACTGCACAAGGGTCCTTCCTTTCCAGGTTAAATCTATGTCTAAATTGATGTTATTAGAGTAATAGATGCTGACCAGAGATTCAAACAAGGATGGTCATTTAATTACATGTATGCTCATCCCCAATCAAACTGGGCTCTGTTCCCAGATGGGGGTTTCTAGCTGTTAGTGTTGTAGAAATAATAAATAAAAATTAAATGGTATATCAAAAAAGTTCAATGCATTTCCTTCTGTTTCCATACTTGCAGATGAAATCCAATGGATGTGGCATAGAGGACAAAGGCCACATTACATGGACATAGCAGCACATTAAAATTATAAGACAGCTTATCCAATAACTACACATCCACCTGTGAGATGATGCATCAGTATTATTATTCCTATAATAGCTCCTAGAGGTCACAGCTGCAACTGGGGCTCTATTGTGCTAGGCACTGTATAAATCATACAGGGTAAAAGTTCAACTCCTAGGCTGACACTGAATAGTACCTGATGGGGGTTCTTTATTTAAACCACAGGTAAACCTACTGCAGTCAAATGTGGGAAAGTTAATCTCAGTTTAGCTGACTGAAAAAGGTGGAGTCTGCCTTAATTAGCCTTGAGTCTATAAATGAAGAAAACTGTCTATTGTGTATAGACAAATGCAGGCATTCACAGAGTCTGCAAATTCCACGAGCATTTCTGCTGAACACATGCACACTTGTATGTTATCCCAACACAAGAACAAACAAACAGCTAATCTTTTCAACTAAGCATTGTCTGGGGGTATCCTGTCTAATCACCATTCCTGAACTGAATGTATATGTTTTAACAATCATTTTTCAAAATAAACTTTAAATAGCTTAGAAAAGGGCTTTTAAAAATATGTTAAAGATATATTTTCTTTGCAAACATTCTTAAATTAAAAAATAATCCCCAGAATACATACATCAAAGACTGTGGGACCTGAGCAAGTTCTGCAAGTCCACCACCTGATTTTTCCACTGTGACATTCAAACAAAACTCCACTGATATTAATGGAGCTCCATTTTAATCAGTTGGAGGTTCAAGCCTTCATCTTGCAAACAGATCCAGATGGGCTCACCTTTCCACCTACACAGGTCAGCATACTCTTTCAGATCACAAACATGAAATCCTGCCCCTGCTCAAGTCAATTGGAATTTTGTTTTCAAGAAAAGCAGAGTTTCAACCCAATTAGTTTGTAGTGTTTCTGTCATGTACAAGATGTCTAACTGACTGTTTATTGCCACGGAATTGGCAGTAATCACAGATCAAGTAGTTTTAATTTATTAACCATTTTTTTTTGTTTTAAGAAAAAAACCCATATTTTCAGGTTTTATTTTAGGACAAAATATGGATTAATTACAGCCTGGTCAATCTCTCATAAATGACCTTAATTTCACAGGTGGCTGGAAAGCAGTTAGCCAAGAGGAGCAGGATTTCTGTGGATTTCCAAGGCCTTGTAGGAGGAAACATTCATGCTTGCAATGCTACTTTTATCCCCTCACTGGCTTGAAGACTAGCCTGTTAACTTTGATTTACAAAATAATTTGAAGGTATATGTAACGAAAGGACTATACTCATTTATTCTCTCACGTTATACTTCCACAAGGAACAGGGCCTACAACACATTTTAAGTAGGGAAAAACCCTTGACATGCATTAGGAGGAGGAATGGTCAGAAATTTCCCATCACCATATCTTTTTTTTCCCCAAAAGTAAACTTGATTTTTGCTGACTTTTTTTTTATGGAAACAGAATTTTAGGGAAGTTTATGAAAAACAATGTTTAGTGTTATATAAATAGTTGGTTTTACAAACACAATAGGTCTGAGTTCTGTTTTTTCTTTTGTTCTGTTTTGACAAAAGTTTTTGAAACCCTTTGAAGTAGAGGGGCCCAAGTATGATATACTACAGACTTCTAAAGCACTAAAGAAAAATACTGCAAAGGTTCTATTGGACGTAGGCTTGAGGCCCACGGGGCTCATGCTTGTGTAGTCCATGACAACTGCTCAGCCTTGAGGTATTTTCATGCTATCTCTAATGCCACTCCACAACTTCATAATAAATATTTCTGTCCCATTTCTTCTGCTTCTCTTTCCTTACTCTCCCTGTCCTCCTCCTGCTGTTGCAGCTCTCTCCCGATGGCTTTCCATCCTAGTTCCTGC
>NW_005841861.1:169269-173949 GCF_000455745.1 Alligator sinensis | reverse complement strand
TCCTGCTGATTTAAAACTGCTGGCAGGCAGAGATTGGTTTTAAAAGCTGAGGTTTTTTTCTCCCTTCCATCAACAGTGATCACAGCTGCAAGTATGCAATCCATGTAGGCTTTTAACTTCAATTTTTATTAGAAATGCTAAATTGCAATAAACCCCCCCAATTTAATAGTTTAATAAAAGAGAAAGTTTAAAGCCAGCATGGTTGTGAATGAGCAGTACTGAGAGTGGAAGTGCCAAATATTTGGTTTTTAAATGGCTATGCTCTCTCCGTCCACTAAAGATGGGATTTTATGAATATGATGCTGTGCCCCAGGATAGGAACTCCCACTGATGAGGCAGACATAGCCAGTTTTCTGGCCATGTTATCACTCACAGTCTGCTTAAACAAATCCACACCTACTGCAAAGTGACCACTCACAGAAGGCAACAGACACATGGGTTCTATTTAAAATCCAAATGTTATCAACAAAATTCTGCATGTCCCGTTGTTAAAGCATGTGAAGGACTTTAATGCACTGATCATAGCCATTGTGGCATGCAACTACAACCAGTGTCAGGTTTTCAAAAGAACTCAGCCTGTTGTATATTTCCTTCATGTTGAACTTTAAAATTTTAGTTGTAATTGTTATAGCAAGAACTTCTGAGTCAGATCAGCACTTGAAAATCTCTCTCATGTATTTAAATGGGAGCTGAGCTCTCATGGAAATCTGGCCATAGCTGTTGAAAATCTGACCCTGCACTTGCAGTTTTGCAGCTGGTGCTTCCAGGGGGCAGCCCATCTCATAAGACTGCATTAGGCCTACCATCTTCAATAGCATAATGGGATAATGATAAAGAATTTTAGAAAGCAGTTGAGGCTATTTCTAGCTGTATTAATGTATATGGTAGTCCTTGTTCAAGCCAAATAGTTCTGCTTAGAAAGAATCACCTTTATACAGAGAAATGAAGCTCCCTTCCTCCCCACCGATAAGATTCTGAACTGAAGCATCAACAGGTTTCTTCAAACTGGACCATAGGTCTTCCTCAAAAATCCTAAACTCTATCTTTGGAGGACCATGAATACTTTATGTTTCTGGAGAAGAGTTTTGAAAGACTTTCCAGGAATACCAGTGTTGGCCCTAGCTGCAGTGTCCCTTGTATATAGTAAACTTTATAGGTCTGTTGACCTACTTTAGACATGAAACCATGCAGAGTCAGCCTCTATTTTAATGCAGTCTTGGCAGGAAAATTTTGCCAATGTGCGGTATGGTGTGATATACCTACCTGAAGTGACTGACCTTCAGCTTGGTCAGCAGTACGATTGGCATGAGATTGGCAGCCTTTCTGTTGAATTACTGGATGGGTGGAAGATGGACATGAGTGGCATGACTGAAAGAGTTAAATAGGCTGAGGAGCTATGTCAGGGACTGAGTGTGTGTGCCTGAGTGAGTGTGCGTGTCTGTGCTTCTGTGGAGTGCCTATGTTGTGAGGAAGTGTGTGTGCTGGGCCTGGTTTGTTTGCTTGTTGTTGAAAATTGTTGGAAGTTGCACTGTAGGTGGTGAAGTGAGACAACTGTTGTCTGAGGTGCAGTCCTTAGCTGTGACCCATCAAGACCAGTTAAATCCCTGAGAACAATGTTGACAAACCAACAAGCAGCCTTGGAGGATATCAATGGTGAAATATCACCCCGCTCCCTAATTTGAGGACGGAGCCTTCAGGCTGAGGAAAGTGCTGGTGGGAGAGAGATTTGGGAAATCTTGTTGGTGAATACAGAGGGAGTCTGTGTTCAGAGGAATAGTGAACCAGTTTACTAAGCCATTTTGTGCCTGTGACAATTGGCAACAGTGCCAGAAGACAGATCACAGATCCTCTTTGCTCTCTAATCTGTTTCTTTCCCAACTTGTATATATAGTCCTGTAATTGCTATTATACATAATTGTATTAATCACGCTTCATACTTACCTGTTGTTTTTGTATCTTCTCTGTCTTTGTCTAATCTGGTCCAGTTGTTGAATGGTTTGTGATAGTCTGTGGTTTTTCTTGGTGATATCTAATTAAGATTTGGCTAGCTTGAGCAAGGCCATAGGCTAATGATTAACATTGGAACAGGCCCCCACCAACCAAAGACAGCATTTGTGTAATTAGTCTAATTGAGTTCTCACTCTCAACAACCAGCACTGCCAGAGAAGGCCGGGGTGTATAGCCCAAGAAATTCTCTACTAAAAATACAACTTCACAGAACCTTAAGTTCACCAAGAAATTCTCTACTAAAAATACAACTTCATACAACCTTAAGTTCCCCCTCCACTGCTACCCAGTAGTAACTCAGGCAAGGATAGCGTTGATTTTGTCAGGGGGTGGGGAGGAAAAGAAGGACTCTATATAAAGTCTTTGTGCGGGCCGGGAGCGACCCGAGCCCTTTTCGCGCTGCACGCGGGCTGTGGCCAGCAGCCCAGGCATGCTGGGGCGGAGAGGGAAGGCCTTCGAGCTGGAATTAGGCACGGACGCGTATCGGTAGTTTAAAAGATTGTTTACTTACACCGAGATGGCAGTGGTGCAGGCTGTGTTACGTCTCAGCTCTGTATTCTTGGGGAACCCTGGTACAGGATGCAGTCTGTCTGACTCACAAAGGACTCACCCCCCCTCCCTCCCCTCCTCTACCTATACGAAACTGATTAAGATGCAGTGAGAGACGCACCTAAGACCCTCACCAGATAAGGGTTACAAGAGTGAATCAACTGCCCTAGGTCTCATTTACATGAGAGATGGAAAACAGAAAGCCTGAAGCAGAGACTGCAGTGAATTCTGGGACCAGAGAAGCAGGAGAGCGCTGCATGATGGGGAATCTGTGCTTCCAATGTTAATCAACCCATGTTCACACACACCCAGCTCAGCATTTATCAGACCAGTTCTAATCTGGATTTACTAAGGACTTCCCCCCCACAAGACACACACACACAGCTCTAAGTTTAATAGGCATCTCGGGCCGTACATTCCCCGGTCCCACTATGGGAGGCCTATTTAAACTTGATTGACTAAAACTCGGTTGCCGGGTTAGGGAATGCTGAGGCAAGAGACCGAGTCAGAGGGGGTATGGGCAACATTTGAACAATGGTTAAGGGTTCATCACAGCATCCAGCCTGCTGGAGCCCTAATCCCAGGTGTTGTCATATCTTTCCCGAGACGACTGGTGGGAGTCCTCTCCACAAAAGGTTATGAGCACCCCAATAATTGCTTTAAGTCTGTTAAAAGACTATAGTAAGATCTGGAAAAGTCATGCTAAGCTGAGGCTTGTGCACAACAAGTAAAAATCCAAAATCCTGATGCTGCAAGCTATCTATTGTTCCTGAAGAAACCATGAGATATCCCATCAGTATATCTGCCACCCATAGGAATCTCAAGCTGGCTCCCAAGTATTTGGGTTACTCCCTAATCTTAAGTGTTTCCTGATTATCAATCAGTTTCCTGAGATGGTCCAAACCAGATAACCCCTTGTCAATAGAAAAGACAATGATTTACACTACTGAGGGTGCTTCGAAGCAGCTAAACTGAGGGTATAAAAATCTGTAAGTGTGTGTGCTGCTAGAGGGAGAAGAGGAAGAGGAAAAGGAAGGAAAAGAAGTAGAAGCAGGAGGAAAGAAGGAGAAGAAGAAAACCCCTGTGCTGACACCATCCCCTGTCGTTCTTGGGACGCTGGAAGAACAGATCATCTCTCCCTTCAAGGACTGTGCTACAGACTGTGCCTGTCAGCTTTGCAGCCTGAGTACCGTGGACTAGGTGAGATCCCAGCGTTCTCTGTCTTCTTTCTAGGCATAAACTTCTGAACCTGAACTGTATCAGTTAAGCTTGAGCTAAGTTTCCCCAAATACTTAGTGAAACCAGGGTAGTATTGTCATTGTTGGTGTTTGTTTTTCTTTTGCATGTCTATTACTACTAGTACTATTATATATTTCATATGCTTAGCAATAAATAACTTTTATAGTCAAACTGGTAGTAATTGGGTATATTTTTCCTTCTCTGCTTCTCTTTCCTCCCGTGCTCTGCAGCAACGCTTCTTTTACCTATGCTAAAGATCCCTGTGAAGCCCAAATTATTGTGGGGTCTGCTCATCAAGAGGCCAAAGATTGGGACGTGCTGAGTTTGAAACACATAAGGGGATCAGCTTGTACAGGCTGATTGACCCAGTTTGACTCAGACGTGCCCTTATGAACTGAATGCTGGCCCATGAGGGTGTCAGCTGGACACCCAGCCGGATTCAGAGGGATTCTGTTTACCTGTGTGCTTGTGTCTGACTGCATTTTATTGTTGCTCTTATGAACTGATTCTTGGCATATGAGGGTGTCAGCCTGTCCATGCTGATCAGCCCGGCCAGGTCAGGCGTGTCACGTTAATTTGTGTGTGTTTGTGTGTATGACTGATTTGGTGACTGGAGGAACCCAGTCCCATTGAGATTGAGTCCTGCAAGATAGCTCCACTGGGGGTGAGGGCTTGCAGAAGGGAGAAATACAGCTCCGTATAGTAACACAAGCAGCACATTGACAGAATCACCAAGACCCTAGAAACTATCCCTAATAAATGAGCACACTCCAAAGTAATGGGCAGATTTGGTAACAAAATTGGTGGAGAAGGCTGGCAGCACGTGACCCTAATCACGTGGTAATTGTTGAGTAGTTGCTGCAGAGTGGTAAACTGAGGCACTGA
>NW_005841861.1:166786-169080 GCF_000455745.1 Alligator sinensis | reverse complement strand
TGGCCAATAATGGGACTCGAATTAGCATGCAAATGGCGGGAACTCTTTGCAACGTGCATTTCTGTGCTGCAACAAAGAAATGCACCCTGCAAAGAAAGCTTCAAATTGGCGGGAAATTCTCCCTTGCACCGGGGTTCTCTTTTGCAGCAGAAAACTCCACCGTGCAAGGAAGCTGCAATTTAGCGGGGACAATTTAGCAGTGCCGAAGCACACACAAACAAAAATCACACCCTTTGGGTTGTGACAGTCTTCACATACTAAATAGTTATATGACAGGATGGTCAATGGGCCCCATCAGATCAGAGCCTTATTGTGCATAGGGTGCATCTTCTAACTCTTCTCTGTCATTATTCTCAAATCTCTATATAAGAACTGCTGCTTTTTTCCCTGCATTTTTCAAGAACACTAGCTCTTCTTTCCTGCACTGAATCCTCGCATCATGTCTCAGTAAGTCAAAATGGTTTGACTGGCTTTTCTTCAGCACTAAAGAAGCATTTTTCTTCAAGGTGAAATAGATCTGTTTCAGTAGACTCCTATTCCCTGATAAATGTATGTAGGTTTCAAGCATGTGATCACCTAATGTGTTGAGCAGCTGGTGAAGAGCTATTTAAATTAAAGAACAATGTTGACAAGAATAAAGGTATCTAAACTGTCCAGGAAGAAAATGAGGCTGGAAATTATAAGATGGTCCCTAATCATTACAGAAGTCAAGTTTTGGAGTAGCTTTCCAATCAGCCTTGGAAGGTAGACTTGAGGTAGTGGAGGCAAAAAAAAACTAACTGCTTTTGAGGTGGATCTTGATAAATTAGGAATGGGTTTATATGATGCCATTACTGTGACGGCAGGGGACTGGGCTCAGTGAACCAAAGAAGTCCTTTCCAGTCCATTTTTCCAGGTGCAGAAAGACACTGGATCAATAAATATAGGGCCCTAATCAATTTCTAGCACTGATGCATTCTTGTAAATGAACAAAACTTAAGAAAATAAATTTCATCAGCGAGATTGATGGTCTGGGTACAGGAGGGGGAGTTTTACTGCCAACACAGACCCTGGAATAACGTCTGGCTGTGTCTTAAACCTCTCACATCAATTTCTCCACCTGTAATGTAGTGATAATTATATATAGTCTTCTTTGTAAATATCTAGCTATGTTTAAAGTCATTCATCAAATCTTCCATGAAATAGAGACAAACAAATCCCCTTTCTATGCTCCCTGGCCAGGAAAAGATTTTACCTGATTGCATAAGTGTAAAATGTATAAACATATGCATACATTCCATATATTTATACATAGTGCTCAAGGATGTTTTTGAGAATATCATTACAGAAAAGGTAAAACAGACAGATGTATGTTGCATTTAGTTGCATATATGGAAAGACTGTGTTTATATTTAGTTTTCTCTGGCCATGGGTTCCATAGGGTTCTTTGTAAAGAATTTTGAAGCTATCAGTTAAAAAAGCACCATAAGTATTCTTAGAATATTTGGGCTGTATTTGTCATATGCCTGTCTGATTCACATGGTTTGATTCACAAACTTGGTGTCTTTGTTATGTGAAATCTACAGAATAAACATGATTTGGTGTTAAAATTATTTTGCACTATAAGTAGAATGATACTGACATATGAGCCTAGTGCCGCTTTTTTCTCTACTAAATATAGATGTGAAAATATTGGCCAACATATTTGGCAAATAGGCTGTAAAAAGCAATTTGTCATTTGATCTATATAGACTGGATTAGTTTTATCAATGTTAGAATTTTCTATAGCAAAGCAACACACCTGCTTGATCTCATGAACTTCCCCATAAATCTTGAACTTCTCTTGTCTTTTTTTTCATAGATGTAGAAAAATGATTCAAAAGTGTGGATTGGCGATTTACTATCTGAGCTTTGGAGTTCACAATCTGGAAGAAACTGAGTGGGAGGGATGAGTTTCTATAATGAAGTTGGTTGTTCTATTTCACTCCAAAGACACTATCACCATCAACAGTGGTTGCTTGTAACACTTAGATGCCTCAGTTTGGTAACCTTATTCCCACATTTCTCATGTTTATTATCAGGTCTCTGGTCATGTTTATCTGCAATGTTATTTCAATTTAGCATTTCAGTATTGCAGGGGTGAGGAGTAAATTAATTTGTTATACTGTGCACTTTAAATCTAAAGAATTTTAATTATTGTCTATTTTAAACCCAATACCAAAACACCTAGAATCTAGATAACTCAGAGCTGCCCATGTGGTTGCCACAGGTTAATTTGTGCCCCTGGGCTCCCGTCCTGCCTTCCCTCCCCCCCT
>NW_005841861.1:162193-166755 GCF_000455745.1 Alligator sinensis | reverse complement strand
CCCATTCCTTCGGCTGACCCAGTAGCTGGAGTCTCGAGGCTTCCCTTCCCTTCTGGGACAAGCAGGAGAGTAGACAGTGCAGCCCATAGTCTGGAGAGCTGGAGGCATACATGTAGTGCTGTGCGGGGGTGGGGAAGGGGAGGGTTGGCTGCTAGGGCTGTACGAAATTTCACTGGTCATTTCATTTTGACACTGTTTCAACTCATTTTGAGGTCGAAACAGCAAAATCGAAATGAAACAAAGGGCTTTGAAACAGTCTCGAAACAAAACGAGGCTACTCAAAATATTTTGAAAGTTGAAACTTTTCAACCATAGTGCTGGGGATGGAAGTCAGTCCAGCTGGGCTGATTTCCCATCCCTGGCATTAGATCAGGCAGGGGCCGGGGAAGTTAGCCCAGCTACACTGACTTCTCATCCCTGGCACAAGATCAGGCCGGGGCCGGCCCCATTCCCTACTCAGCGCTGGGCATAGGAATTCAGCCCAGCTGGGCTAACTTCCTGTCCCTGGCCAATCTAGCGAAACATTGAAACAGCCTCACTGTTTCAACAAAGCAAAATGGAACAGCTGTTTCGGATCAAAATGAAATTCGATGCAAAATGCTGTTCTGTGGAAACCTCGAAACTCAAGGCGAAATGGAACAGTGCCATTTCACGCAGCCCTATTGGCTGCACATCAAACAGTGCAGTTCAGCAGAGGGCAGAGCCAGGAGAACAGGCAAAGAGTAAGTAGCACTGATGATTGCATGAACAAGCAGCTTTGCTTGTTAAGTGTAGAGTCAAATATGCCTTTAACATTGCAAAGAGCTGGACTCAGGAAGCTGTTTGCCTGCTATTAGCAACAACAATAACTTTACTGAACCTAATTCATGAGTAGTGCCTCTACACACACAGCACAGTGGAATAAGCAGGGGGAAGAGGAATATCTGCATGTGTGGCACTGGCATACAATGGGGCGTGGAGAGAGAGTATCCACATGCCAGGGGAGGGGAGGTGTACCTGGGCAGTGTGCTGCCCAGGGGCCACATTGGTCTGTGTTGATGTGGCCCCCAGCTGCTTAAAAGTTGGCTGGCCCTGACATAACTCACTGTGAATGCAAGGCCTATGAACTACAATAATTTAAAAAATAAGCTGCCTTCCTCACTTTGAAGTTTTTTAACTCAGAGCTCTCACGTGGACAAAATGGTTTGGAGCATCCCCACCACACAGATCAACAAGTGCTGTGATGGCTGAGCCTTCCCGCTAAGCTCAAATTGGCTAGGGGAGAGTGAGACAGCTGAAACCTGTTGCTCTCTGTCTTCTGACTGAACTACTGAATTACCTTTGGAAAAAAAATACTGCAAAGAGATCTAGAGGCAATTATTTTGGGGAACAACATGCTGAGAGTCCAAAATGAGGGAAATTGGTCCAGGAAAAAAGCTGTTTGTATGGCTACATGAGCTTGCACTACATCTGACAGTCAACTAGTATCTAGCAACTAGCTGTGAGGTTTCTACGATTCCCAGACAACCTCACTGTGAAAACTGCCCCAGCACCACACACTCTGCAAGCCTGCTCCAGGCTCTAAATCTCAGTTCCAGAACCTAGAAGTTCTATAATGACTGATTGTCCCAGAGCCACAGACCCTGGTGACTTATTAGCAGCCTGTCCCTGAGATTGGGAGCTAGTACTTTCAGTCTCTACACCTCTGAGACAGCCTCACCAGATGGATTGTCTTAGGGTGGGAACCCTGTGGCTCTGGGCTAGGGACAGATGTTCAAAAAGACTGAGCTTGAATTGATTCAACCTTTGTAGGTTAGTCTAACTTGTCTAAGTTGAACTGGTTTGCAACTGCACAGACATTCCCTCTGGACTGAAGAAATGCAACACATGCGTGCAGTGGCTCAAGCTAGAAGCCAAGGGAGCACTAGAGCAGCCCTCCCTTCCCTTCTATAGTGCTGAGCTACGGGGTGCACAACCAGACCCCAGCAGGACACTCTGATTAGGGAGGGGTGCAAACCCTCACCCTGTCTGCACCATCCCAGGCTTTTCCCCACTTGCTGCCCAAGTGGCAGGAGTGTTGCCAGACCCCAGCCCTGGGCTACCACTATGAGGCAAAGGGGTGTGTGTGGGGGTGTAGTGCATGCATTTGTTCATGATACTGAGCTTTTCAATCTCCCTCTCCCTGCTTTTCAGACTGTCTGCAAACCTGACAGGCAAGGGAGCCAGCAGGGGGCTGATAACACAGCATTTATCAGCCCATCAAAATAAAACCCTCTCTCATTAGTTTAAGCTCTTCTTAAACAGCTTTTGCCAAGGAAGGAATGGAGGGACATTACCAGCTACCTGGTGCTTAGCTCCGAAAAGCCTTAAGCCACATTGTTCTGTCAGCCTGTCCCAGTGAAACTGGAGAGACACACAGACAAACACCTCTCAGCATTAGCTAGCATATCTCATGCCTAGGGTCCGTGCGGCTGGGGTCCATGATGTGGGAGAGGGGAGGGGAGAATCCCTGCTTGAGCAGTGAACACCGAAGCGGTATGGGGCAGGGAAAAGCAAGACAGATCCTGCTGTGCCTGCAGTCTCTGCTGGAGCTCTGGCTAGGAGGCAGAGGGACAGGGCCAACCCTACGCTCTGGAACAGAGAGCACATCCCAGGGCTGCAAAGCATCTGGGATGCTGGGGGACTCTGGTTTAACTTAAACCACGAAGGGGTCTAGGACAGACATTGCATAAACTGGTTTGACCCAAATCAATTAAGTCTGATAGTACATTCAACCGGGTTTATCTTAAACTAGTTTTAGCCATTTTGAAACTGGTTTATGTACACTGAACAAGTTCTGTTACAGATTTAAACCAGTTTCTGATCACTTAAACTGGTTTATGTGTAATGTCTGTCCCTAGTCCTAGTGTCCCTAAGTCTAGGATGGGCCTATATGGCAAGCCATGCTCAGCCTTATAAACAATGTGGGCATTATCACACAATTATCACCCTGAAAGGATGGGGAAGGTGCCACTGTTGTCATGGTCAAGAATTACATACAGGAAGCTGAGAGACAACTCTCTAACCTAGAATTTTGCTAACTCCTGATACAGGACCCCATGGCACAATACCAGAAGGACCTAAATAAACTCTTTAAAAAGCTACTTCTGGAAACACAGAAGAAGATTATTTCTTGCTGCCACCTCTTAGGAACCTAGGCAAGGCAACTTTTACTTATTACTTAAGATCCACAAACCTAGCAATCCAGGATGTCCCATTGTCTCTGGCACTGGCACCATCACGAGAAGATTTTTTGGCTATGCTGACTCGATCCTATTCCCATATGACACTGGGGCCATCTGCTGTTTGAAAGACACCATATATTTCTTAAAGAAATAGGGCTCCATTGATAAGCTTCCAGCAAACACCATATTACCTATCATGGATGTCATGTCTCTGTGCACCAACATCCTTCATGAGGACAGACCACAAACCATAAAGACTATTATTCCTGACAAGAAAACTGCTTCTTTTTCCATTAAGCTTTCCTGATTTTTACTCCTGTTTCAGATTGGAAACTCCTTATACCTACACATGAATGGCACGCATATGATCCCCCAGTATGCCAATGTATTTATGACAGACCCTGAAGTTCATTTTCTCTACAGCTGCCCTCTCAATACCCTGGTATACTTCAGATACATCAATAATATCTTCATAATATGGACACATGGAGAGGAATCTCTAGAGAAATTTCACCAAGACCTTAACAACTTCCACCCCTCTATCAAACTAACTCTGGAATACTTTACACAACAGATTTATTTCCTAGACACTACAGTGAATATCTACAGTAACCAAATTACCACCATGTTGTATAGAAAACCTACTGATTGCCACTGCTACCATCATGCCTTCAGCTTTCACCCTAAACACACCACTAGATCCATCATCTACAGTCAAACCCTATGTTACAGTGTTTGATCCCACCAACCAGGATCCTTAAGGATCTGGAGCAGGGATCCCTACAGTTACAATACAAACCCAAAACTGTGACCACTCAAACCAACACAGCCAAATTCAGACCTTGCTCTGACCTGCTATAGTACAAACCCTAGGACAAGGACAACAGAATCTCTCTGTGGTTACCTGCAGCTCCATGCTTGACCACTTAAGACACATCATTCAGGAGGGATGTGGATACATCAACATGGGTTCATTAGAGGCAGGTCCTGTCAGACCAGCCTGGTTGCCTTCTATGACCTTGGACGCAGGTGTCGCAGTGGACGTAGTCTTTCTGGACTTTAGGAAGGCCTTTGACACTCTCATTAAAAAATTCTCATTAAAAAATTTGGTGACTGTGGTGTTGATGTCTACAGTCAGATGGGTTGCAAACTGGCTGGAGGGCCACACGCAGAGAGTGGTGGTGAACGGGTCATTTTCGACCTGGAGGGAGGTGGGCAGTGGGGTTCCCCAGGGCTCAGTCCTCAGGCCCGCACTGTTCAACATCTTCATCAGCGACTTGGACAAGGGGGTGAAAAGCACCTTGTTCAAATTCACGGATGACACTAAGATGTGGGGAGAAGTGGACACACTAGAAGAGA
>NW_005841861.1:155540-162079 GCF_000455745.1 Alligator sinensis | reverse complement strand
ATACCTACAGGCTGGGGAACTCCCTTCTCATCAGCACAGAGGCAGAAAAGGATCTTGGAGTCACTATTGATTCCAAGATGAACATGGGCCGCCAATGTGGAGGAAGGCTAACCACACCTTGTCATGCGTCCATAGATGCATCACAAGCAGGTCCAGGGAGGTGATCCTCCCCCTCTATGCAACGTTGGTCAGGCCGCAGTTGGAGTACTGCGTCCAGTTCTGGGTGCCGCACTTCAGGAGGGACATGGACAGCAGAGACGGTCCAGAGGAGGGCCACTCGCATGATCGGGGGCAGCAGGGCAGGCCCTACAAGTAGCGGCTAAGGGACCTGAACTTGTTCAGCCTCCACAAGAGAAGGCTGAAAGGGGATCTGGTGGCCATCTATAAACTTGCCAAGGGGGACCAGCAGGCAATGGGAGAGTCCCTGTTCCCCCAAGCACTACTGGGAGTAACAAGGTATAACAGTCATAAGTTGACAGAGAGTAGATTCAGGCTAGATATCAGGAGACACTACTTCACAGTCAGGGCAGCTAGGAGCAGTGGTGCTCGCTCCTATCCTGGGGGTCTTCAAAAGGAGGCTTGACAGTCACCTAGCTGGGGTTGTTTGACCCCAGCATACTTTCCTGCCCATGGCAGGGGGGCAGACTTGATGATCTGCTTAGGTCCCCTCTGACCCTACCAACTATGAAACTATCAATAATGCCCCCCAGCCCCCCCTGGAAAAGGATGGCTGTCTCAAGGTAGCCTTTGGGGAGAAATCTGGCTTCCAGACCTCAAATGGCACCTCTCAAACAGACTAACAAACTCTCATCCTCACTGAGACACCAGGCCTTGCAAGGGACCCAAATGCCTGCTGGGCCCCCATATCAATACAGACCACTTCATCGCTGGCACTAATAAGTAGTATAATATCCAAAGTTCATTCACCTGCAACTCTACCAAAGTTATATATGCCATCACCTGCTTAAAATGCCCCTCTGCCACCTACATCGGACAGACAGGATGATCTCTATGGGCAGGTACAGACACTACACATAAACTAGTCTAAGTCATCAGAAATCAATCTAAACCTGTAACTGTACAGAAGTGCGGTGCACATAGACGAGTCTAAAATTGATTGAACCTGGTCTAAGATGGACCTGGTTTCGTGTGCACTCAAATCTGATTGATTTAGGTTAGACTGGTGAATCAAGACTGGTTTAGGTTAGACTGATGATACTTCTGTACCAGATCCCCTAGCAATTCAAGTTAGATCACCATTTCCCAGCATCCCAGCCTCCTTCACAGCCCCCTGCAAACTCCCCCTCATAAGGAGGCATGGTAACACTGGGCCCATGCTTGGCTGCTCTGGCCAAGCACCCAGTGGGCCCCACCCCTGAGGTCTCCCAGAGCCAAGCCATAATAGACCCTCTCCTCCAGCCCTGCCTCCTGCCTATGACCATCCGTCAGCCTCAGGCAGGCAGTAGGGTGGGAAGACAGGTGTCTGTGTGCCCTACACAAGCTCCAGAACCTGAGCACCCACGTCCTTACCCCCACACCCCATAATGAAGCACCCCACAATGTACACATGCATACACCTTACACGGAGCCCAGGACAACCCCTGCACTTGGGCACAGCCCCACAGAGCCTGATCCTAGCTCCCACATACCCAGCCAGGGCCCTGTGCTTGGGCACAGCCCCATGAAGCCCAACTCTGGCTCCTGCACACCCAGCCAGAGACTCCCATGATCCCATGCTCAGGCACAGCTCCATGGAGCCCACCTCTAGTTCCTGCACACCCAGCCAGGGACAGAACATTGGTACTAGAGCTACACAGAGGCAAACCTATGACCTCTGTGGCTCAGGCAGTGCTGGCTGGTACCTAGGCCATGGGCACCTGAGATGCTGCAAGGCTCACAGCTACAGGGTCCTGAGGTACTAGCAGGAGGGGGAGGAGTATGTGGGGAAACTAGTCAGAGTGACCTGGGTGCTCAGCAATCTCCAGTAGTCTGGGGAGCCTACAGAGCATGCTGGGAGGTGTGGAGGAGCTCCCCCAATCTGCAGGCCTCAGCCAATACAGGCAGTCTGCATGCTCCCCGCACGTCCCAACCAAAGAGCAAACATGTATACTGTTTGCTACTGATCTAACCTAAGCCACTTACAGAAAACCGCATAACTTAAATTGATTCCAACTCAGCCTGTCTGTACTTAGCTTATGTGTAATAATGAATGAACACGAATCTGACATCAGCTGCAGGAAGACACAAAAACCTGTGGCCAAACACTTCAGCCTTCCTGGACAGATTGCTCTTCTCAGGCAGAAAAAAATGTAAAACCAGTTAGAACAGGAAATTGCAAAACAAGAAATCACCCACAAACGGGATTGTGTTAAGTACGGTTTAAACAGGAACTGTGGATTCTTATCTCATTACCTGGATTAGCTTTCATGATCCCTTTATTTAAATGAGTTTAATGCTTGTTTGTCTCTCCTAGTACTGTGTCCCTCCCCACTCTTCTCCCCACCACCCTGCCTTGCCTTTTATATTCTATTTTTTCCTCTCCTTATAATCTTTCTGCATGCCCTTTCACAGCAGCTGATAAAGTGAGCTTCAGACAACACAAGCTTGTACCCTCTCTCTATACATCTTATTTACTTAGTCTATAAAGGAGCATATATATCCTGCCTTCTGACTGACTTCAGACTAACTTGGCTAGCTACCTTTCTCAGACTAGTTCCAAGTCATTCTCCCAGAAATTGAGGCAAGGACCCTGCTTGAGATCTGGTGAAAATTTGTCAAACACAACATTTTTCAAACTAAATGTTTTTAACTCAAGGAATCTGCATTTTGCAACAAAACTTTGCTTTATTGAAAAATTCCAGCTTAATTCTAGATCCTACCCATAAAAAAATTAACTAAGGCCAATTAGTCCTGCTCTGAGTTTGGGAAGACAGAGTAAGTTCATTGAAAATGAATCTTTACCTCCCCTTTCTCTGTGTAACAAAGGATAATCCAGTTCCTCTTTCTGACACTCAAAGGGAAGGATGTTAATTGGCCAGAACACTTTGGCAGCTTTCTTCTGCAGTATCAAGGAGTAGAATATCAGGCCTCACTACGCACTCTTTGCTTATGAAGGAGGTTTCCAAATTTTATTTTTATTTAAATGGTTTTCTTGTACTATATACAGTCTTTTCAGTGCTCACACAGTGTTGCTTTTTTCCATATTGCACCACCAAATTAGAGATGTTTACCCTTCCAAAAATCCAGTAGAAGGGCCTAAGTATCTTATAGAAGGGAATTGTACAAGTTTGTTTAATAATGCATAGAAATGTTTATAACCATTGCATTTTCCAAAAGTTAAAGACATAAATTATTCAGAGCTACCCAGTGTGTGACATGAAGAACTACTGCTGTATCAAACAACTGTCATTGATGGCTTTTACCAGAAATGTATCAAAAATCGTCAGAGGGAAAGGAAATCTTGAAGACTAAACTAAACAAACATGCCAGCCTGGTTCTCTGAAGGTCACTAAGCTCCAAGAGGGATAGCGTATTCCAAAGGTGGAAGATGTTCACTCAGACAGCTCTGCTACCAGTCCTTAATGTTTCCCAAGTGTCCTGCCATCATCCCAAAAACCTTCTTTCCAAGCAAGATTTATTAATGATTCTTTCTAAATCCACACTGCTTTAACCTGACACTACAGCCACTGACACCTCCCACTCTCCTCCCACCATCAACACTTGAGCGCAGCTGCATTTAGTGATGCGGCCAGGCGCCCAGGGCATAAGGACAGTGACAACTTTTGGTTGCTGCTGGCATGACTGTGTGGCTGCCAGTGGCAGCCATTCCTGCCCCCCTTCCACAAGCCGGCACCCAGGACAGTTGTCCCCATCTCTCTGTCTTGTTGTGCCACTCCTTCAGTGTCACATTCAATTCTTTACACTACAAATGCAAAGCCCTGTTTTTTTCTTGAAGACAAAACCCACCCTTTCGTCTCCATAAACCATTGCTATACTTTTTCTACATCATTGACATCTCTTATCATTATAATTGCAACTTCTCTGTTCTGTAAGAGATGTGAGTAGGAGGTAGAGAAGGACAGATAAAGGAAGAGTTTGAAGGGAAAATAAAACATCAGAAATGAGAGCAAAGATAAGCAGGGCCTTTAATGCACAGGCAAAGAGTTTGAATTTAATATAGCAATCTGGGAAATAGAATTAAAGTAGCAGTGAAGGAAAGGCAGCTTGTGTTTTAGCTTAGCTCAAATCCACCCCAGATTTTCCTGTAGATTTTAAATGAAGCTGGCCACTTGAGTTAAAATCTAAGTTGTACTTTTTCCCTGCTATTTTAACCAGAATTCAAGACTAAACACATTGACATTCAAGGCCAATATGTATTTTAGCTCTCATTGCTACTCTATCTTTTCTCCTTTAAAGTCTTTTTTTTGCCTGTTCCTTCTATCTCCTATATCCATATCCTTTCATGTACTACCTGCAGTCTCCCAGTTCAGTCATATGCTTTTTTCCCTACCTGACACTGAAAGGCAGTTTCATCTCTGCCTTGTATGTCTCACCAATAATGTTCCTACATCCTTTCCTGCTTCACAACAGTCCTGGTTCTCTCTCTATTACTCTCATCTTGGACTAAGAGCTCTTTGGGGCAGTGTCTTACTCTATATTTAAAGAATTCCATATACACTGGCAACACTGGAGGAAAGATAAGAAATAACTGACGGTCACAGTGAAGCATAAGAGAAAAGGTAGTCATTCAGATAGCTAGGTCACAGACAATTCAGGTGTTAAGATAATTATAATGGATTTAATGGAGGAAAATAGCCCTTAAATTATTTCCTCCACCTACTCAGTGCCTTTCAAGTCCAGGGCAATGGAGTGTTGCCATATTTCTTCTAAGTTGTGCAGCATCACTTATGACAATGCAGTTGTCATCCTGATTACTTTAAATAAATTCAGTTCTTAAAGCCAGTCACTACTATTTGGTGTGCTTTCACATTTTTATAATATGACAAAATTACAGACAAAAACTGTTAACATTCCTGTTCTGAATATGTTTGTTTTGTTTTTTTCCTAGTGATCGAAAATCTTAGCATTCGTTTTCATGGGAACTGTAGAGAGAAACAGTCAGGAATTTTCTAAAGACATTTTTTTCAACGGAAAAGACTTTTCCTGGGAACATACCAGTTTTGCCAAATTTCATCAGGGTGCAGCTTAGAACCTCTGGTCAAAATCAAAGTAAGTGTTACTGTATACCCATACGGTCAAGGTGTTCACACAGGATATGGATGTTCAAGGCTCAGGTCCCTCCACCAATGAGCACTTAACATGCAGTAGAACAGCTCTAAAAAGGCATGACTGGGAGACCCCAAACCAGAATACACAGTATCCTAGTAGTCGAGATATACTCCTAAGATGCAGAAAAATGAGGTTCAAGTACCTGGTCTAAACTGGGCAGAGAACCTGAGTGTTTCTAGGAGCTAGTGTTATCTGGGCCTCTTTTAAAAATAAAAATAATTTAAAAGGTGTCTGGTTCTTCTCACAGCAGAATTTTTTAAATCCCCAAAATTTTCATGGCAAATTATTAATGGTTTTCTTACCAGCTCCAGATTTGGGCTCCTAACTGCTTTTTGAACATCTAAGATTGCATCCGTGCCCCTGACTTTTTTCCTCGACTATCACTACACTTCAAGGGCTTACACCATCTGATCTAACTCCCAGAAGGGCAGAGCTTCCTACTAGTTCACATATTGCAGAGCTGTCTGCAGCATTGAACGGAGGACAACGGCTGGATTTTTTTATCTTTAAAATCTTGCACTCCTGGCAAGAAGACCATCTAATTGATTTGTGGTTATGGATGAGATGCCAGGTGGGCCTATCTGGAGTAGGTTCAATTCCATAGTGCTGCAAAACTGCAAAGAATAGAAAAAGCCAGGGAGTGGTAATTCTATGATAATAAATCCCAGGGCCATCTGTAACTGACAGTGCATAATGAAAGATAAGACCATAGAGATAGCAAACTGATCTCAATTAAGTGCCCTGTCTTAGAGCTTCCTTTTGTGCAAAAAGGGATAAGATCTGTTTTTTAAATCTCAGTTTAAATGGGTTTTTAGGGTCTTGTCAAATACTATCCAGAAAGCACAAGCTACTACCTCTGATCTCTTCTGTTATTTACAATTCTCACTCTCTATTTACACACAAGCATAGCACTCCTTACTCTCTACATTCTGGAAAAGTTCCTAGTATTTGAAACATGCAGTAGGGATATTGCAAGATATTAAATTAATCTATTTTTGCTCATGTTAATACTCTTGCTCACAAGAGTTAGAAGTATCTGGAATCTGCTTTAATTGGGAATAACTATTTTGGAACAAGAACAGTCAGATGCCAGGCATACCATCTGAGCAAACTGGGAGTTCCCTCCCAATGTACATTACAGGATATTGTCTTGACTTGAGTTATTTCCTGGCCTGTCTTGATGTCCTGTGATATATGGAAAGGTAGGCAGGCATGCAATTTTTGTCTTCATCATTTTTGCAGCTTTATTC
>NW_005841861.1:136311-155528 GCF_000455745.1 Alligator sinensis | reverse complement strand
CAGGAATGCAATTTTTGTCTTCATCATTATTGCAGCTTTATGCTTCATTGGACAGATCGGATTCTAGAAACTAATGACCTTCACACTGTTAGCCTAGAAATTCTCACATGTATGTGAGAGAGAGATATAAATAAGAGAGAGAGAGAGAGACAATGTCCTCTCTCAAAATAAACATCCATCACAGTATCTTGGGACCAAATTCTCTCCTGTTTACAACTCCACACAAGCAGGTCTGTATGTAGCACCATCAAAACAGTCAAATGCTGCTAACTCCCAGCTTATCAGTATTAATATTGAAATGGAAGACTCTCATGAAAGTGCTTGTACCTCTTTATTCACCACAGGTAGTCATGCTACAAAAGTTACACAGAAAGGAAAATATTATTTTACATTCAGAAAAAAGTCACCAATGCCATGAATAAAAACATAAGTCCTTTATAGCAATGCTAAATGCCAGTGCCTATTTTCAGAGGCAGCTTGTGTTGCTTCTGTCTTTTCACTGTCCAACTGGTAAATAAATTAACATTTTTGCTACTCTTTTCCTCCTTAGCCTGTTGGACTAAGTGGGTACAAACTAGGTTTGTGCACACACAGAGCAGAATATACAGGCGAGTTTTACACTGGCTTCCCAACTTTGTGTTTATTAGTTCAGAGCGGTGTTAAGAAGGTGAAGATAATGGATGTGGCATTTACACTATTTCTAACCATCTCCCAATGGATTAGCGTGGAAGGCAGTTACTCATGCATAAAATGTACTCATGCATAGCCCTTATAGAATAATTCCCCCACCAAAAGGAATTCTAAATTGACTTTCAAACCTGCTTCTAAATAATTCCTATATGCAGCCAGCTGTGCTGACAATTAGAAAAAGGTATTTTGCTTCTGAAAACTGGGCAACTAGGAAGTACCCACTAGTTCAGGGGTGAGCAATTATTTTTGCTGGAGGGTCGCTAACAGAGTTTTGGCAAGCTGTCGAGAGCCTCATGTGTAGCCCCGCCCCTTGACAGGTGCCCCATCCCCTGGTCACTATTTTGGGACTGGAAGCCCCACCCACTAACCTCTGGTCTTTGCCACCAGAAGTCCCTCCCCTTGTCCTTGGAAGTGCTCCTTTCGGCAAGGGGTTTTGCCATCTCAGAACCAGAAAAAATACCAAATTATGTTCTAAAAATTAAACATCTACTACAAAATTCATTAATTTCATTTCAAATAATATTTTTGTCCTGATTTACTTGTGTTTGCATCCTGTACATAGAGGTGACTATATAATAGCTTAAAATGAAGACTTACTCTTGTATATTGTGGGGGGAGTGTGGGGGTATAGGTGGGTTAGTATAGGTTTGTGGGGGGCTGTGGGTGTGTGGGATGTGCGGGAAGGTGCGTCTGTGTGGTTTCTGGGGGGTGGATAGGTGTGTGTACGTGGGGAGGGGACCATGTGAGTGTGTGTGGATAAGTGGGGTGTGGGTGGGTATGGGGTTTGTGAGGGGCTGTGAGTAAGTGGGGGGAGGGTGGCTGCAGAGGGTTGTGGCATGTGTGGAGGCAGAGGGTGGCTAGGGTGTCTGAGGGAATGAGGGTGTGCGCATGGCGGGTGTGGGTGCCCACAGCCCCTGCCACCAGTGGCAGCAGCAAGCCATGAAGTGTTGGGGCTCTCAGAGCCAGCGGCAGGTAGGGCCCCTACTAGCGCTCCTGCCAGCCCGGGCTCAGTGTTCCTGCTGCCCCAGGCCCCAGAGCATCAGCGGGGGGCCCCGCACTTCTGTCCGCTCAGTCACCATCACCTTTGCCCCCCATCTGTCACTGCTGCCCTTCTCCTGCTGCTTCCCTACCTTCCTATTTGCCACTGCTGCTGCTTTCCCACCTTCCCCCCCCCCATCATGCCGGCCACTCCAGCACCATGCAGTTCCCAGCTGCACAGGTGGGTCCACAGAATGCAGCAGGAGCTGACCTGGCCTGGCTGGAACCATATGGAGCCAGCCAGATATTGTGAGGACTGAACCAGGCCAGCTCCTGCTGCGTCATGCAATGCACTCCCCGAGGACTGGATCTGGCAATGCAACTGGGAAGCACATGGTGCCAGAGCAGCTGGCCAGTGGGTGGGGTGTGGTGGAGAGAAGCAGCAGCTGGGAAAGTGGAGAAAGGGCTGTTGCAGCAGTGGCATGTGAGTGGGGGGGGGGGTGGCAGAAGGCAGGAGCACAGTGACAGCTGGATGGGACTGCAGGGCCTGCCACAGTGCCCTGGGGCCAGAGCTGGTGGGGGCCCAGGGCAGGGCAGCAGGAGCACAGAATCTGGGCTGGCAGGGGCTCTATGGAGCTGGGCTAGGCTGTGCCAGCAGGGAGAGGGGCAGAGCCAGCCTGGGCCCCGTGCTCTTGCTGCCCTGCCCTGGGCCTCTGCTGGCCCTGGCCCTGGAGCACAAGTACAGGCCCCGCACTCCCACCCAGCTGTTGCTGCACTCCCGACCACTGCCACTCGCCCCACAACCTGTCACCACTGCAACTGCCGTTCCCCCACTTTTCCGCCTGCCTACACTGCTTCTCCCCACTGTTCCTTCTCCCCCTCCTACCTGCCCACTGGTCACTCCGGCACTCCATGGTTCCCGGCTGCATTGCTGGGACTGCAAGATGCAGCAGGAGCTGGCCCAGCCCAGCCTGGCCCTATGGACTGGGGTGATCACTAGCAGTCCTCCCCTCTCCTCATGTTCCTAGCTGAGTTGCATGAGGGTGGGGAAACAGCCAGAACAGGCAGAGCCCTGCACCCAATATATGTATCAGGGCAGGGAGCACAAATGGGGCACCAGGGTCAGCTCCCAGGGAGTCCAGCTATAGGGCTGCCACTGCTGGTGTTGAAGTTGCTACAACAGCAGCAGTGGCAGCAGCAGCCCAGGCATGTAAAACTCCCATAACTGCATATTCTTGCACCTGCCCTGTCCCACCACAGGCACTCAGTGGGGTCACTGTGCCTCTGAGGGTACAGTCTGGAAAACAGAAATAACTGATTCTCTCCTAAATACAGCTGTCAAAGCCACCTCTTGGCATTTCTGCTGCAATCATATTATTTCACTCTAATATTAAATAACTAACCAGTTTAATGAAAGTTTAGGCATGAAGTCTAGTGTTCCAGTTCAGATAGAGTTATTGTAGGCATTTTATATATATTTCAACAAATTAATTTAAGTGAAAGCTGTACCTGACCCTAGCTGCATGTTAAAATCTAGAGATCACACCCACTAACCACTCTTAGAGCAGAAAAGAAACTGCCGCTACTGCTGCCACCACTGTCACAGCAGTAGCTGCAGCCCAAGTGTGGTGCACCTGCTACGGCAGGTAAGACTCTTCTGCCCAGACTCTAACACTTGGCACAATACCCAACCCCTTCCCCCAGCTCTGTCCAGAGCACCAAATTAGCTAGCTAGACCTGTGGTAATGGGTTTGAATGGGCCAGATCCACCCTGTTCTAGGGAATCATTTTTTAGCGCCAGAAGATAAAAGAGAGGGTTTCTTTCTTTGTTTTCCGACACTTGCAAGCTTGTCAATAGGGAGAAGAAGAATATTATAAGGAACCTCCACAGCTAGAGGCCTATATACGAATCCATCTATGCCTGCAAACTCAGTACTGCCAGGAATTCTGTGATCATGCATTTCCTGCTCCCCTAAAGGAGTACTTTCAGGGAGCAAAAGTACATGGGTACTAGGAAGGCAGCTGCATTGTATGCCCCAGGCATTGTGCCTCCTGTTGTTTTCCCTGAGATGTGTGGCAACCCATTCCAGCTATGAGTTATCAGCACAAATGTGCATGATATGATTTCATGTCAGTCGCAGGAATTAAATCTAAGATTTACAGGTTTCCATCACCAACCACATGGGTTTCATCATTTCATAGTAGCTAGGGTCAGGAGAGACCTGAACAGATCATCTAGCCTGACCCCCTGCCACAGGCAGGAATGAATGCTGGGTTTACAAGACCCCAGACAGGTGATCATCCAACCTCCTCTTGAATTTGCCCAAGGTAGGGGTGAGGACCACTTCCCTGGTTAGGTTCCTGAATGTTCCTGTGGTTGGCAAAACCATGGTTTGCAAAGCCAGCAGGGCTGGGGGAGCAGGGGCTGTGGTTGTGGGGTGAGGGGCACCAGCAAGGCTGTGGGGGCTGTGGAGGGGGAGTGAGAGACACGAGCAGGTCTAGGGGGGCCATGGCAGGTATTTTCCAACTGTACCTCCTCCTCCCCCCCACCTCCCCAAAGCGTGGATACTCAAAACCATGGTTGGCAAAACCATGGTTGGTGAGGGAAACCTGTATTTTATTTTTAAAGGAAACTACTTGTTCATGGAGTCTGTTCAGCAGCTGAATATTACAGTGACTGTACCTATACCTGTAGAACAAAGTATCACTATTATCGTTAATAGTTAATGCTGAGAGTGTGTTTAAATGGATCCCAAAGTTATACCCTGAGACAACCATGGGCTTTGGAGGAAGTCTTTACCTTTTAAAGTAACCGCAAAGTTAGAATGTCCAAAATGGAATTTTAGAGCCCCCTACTGCTTTGCTATTTGGATTTGTGTGCATGTCTTCTTAGCAAATTTTAAGGCACAATGCCAATTTGCATGAACAACGTGCTGTCTGCTTCCACTACAGCACAAGGAAGGAACATGAAGAAACTAGGTTTCTAAATAACTGAGATTACTGACATAAGGCCTACGTCCATGTAAAGCTATATCTTTGTCTAAATTTAATTACACACATATACACACACACAGTTGCTCTATTAGGATATTATCTCTTCTAAATAGAACAGAGAAGGCTCCCAAACTGCTTAAAATAGTGACTCTCAATTTTTTTAGACTCAAGGCACCCCTCTTAAGTCTCAGGCACCCCTTGGAAAATCCCAACTCTTCGCTGTTTCTTTGACTACAGAAAAAAATAGCAGTTTTTCTGTTACAAAGACCTCAGAAAGACCACAAGGCAGGACATTTTTAATGCTGTGGATTCCTGTTGAAATCTCTTCATTTAAATCTCAGCCATGGCACCCTGGTTGAAGATCACTGACTTCAAGGGATACAATCAAAGTATAAAACGTCCATCTGATTGCCTGCCTCAAGACTCTTGTGAACAGAAGGCAGACACATTTGCTCTGCACCTAACTACTTAGTCTCATGTAGCCAACTTTGTTCGAATGATGCCTATGGCAAACCTGCATAGCCTATAAAGAAAAAACGCGTGAAGTATAGTACATTTCTCCCACATACTTTATCTACTCTTTCCAGGAGAGGTTGTAAAGTGCAGCAGTTTTTTAATCAAGTGTTTCTCCTGTTTACAAGCGCCACTGCTACTTGTCCCTAGAGAATGCCAATGCCACACCCCCCCTGCCATACAGCAGGTTACCTTGGGTGAGGTAGGAGAGGCGAGGGCCAGGAACTGTGCTGGCCCCAGCAGCCTTACCTGGAGTCCTGGGGGCCTCCAGGGGCTGCAGCCACAGCAGGAAGGCTAGCCAAGCTCTGGTTTTGGGTGCACTGACCCGCTTTTTTTTGGTGTGGGGTTTTTTTGACCCTGGGATCTCCTGGGGTCAAACCTCCTCCCCCTCCACCCCCCCACACAACAAGGTAGCAGTATGGGGAATGCCTGCATGTGTGATGTGTGGTACTTCAGATGGGTTTGTGGCACCACATACTGCACGTCCACACTCATTTGGATGTGGCCAAAGAGGCTAAATTCATTGAGTTTTAGTCAGG
Source organism: Alligator sinensis (assembly GCF_000455745.1). NCBI lineage: Eukaryota > Metazoa > Chordata > Crocodylia > Alligatoridae > Alligator > Alligator sinensis. The sequence continues at coordinate 149,814 of NW_005841861.1, read as the reverse complement.
ACTGATTAAAAACAAACAACTTTGGGATTTGCCTTTTTTTTTGTGGATGTAGGACTAGGCTTGCATTACCTCCCTTGTGCATCAGATCTGAGATTCTTTAATCTGTATGCCTGGACTTAGTATTAAGATACTTAACTATAAGATGTTTTAATACATCCTCTCTGGTTAGATATCTACAGAGACTAGATTAAAATGCCCTCTCCCAGTATGTACAGGGTGTTGTCTAAGGTTTTATCTATGAAGATTTACAGTCCAATATAACCGCTTCATCGTAATGCAAACTTACAGACTTGTTTTTGAGTCTTATACTAAGATAGTCAAACCCAGGAACATTAAATCCAGTAACAGATATAGCACTGGACTCCAGTGAGATACCAGATGTTCCATTAGCCTCAAAATCACAGAACAATGCTAAAGAGAGTACAACCAGTAAAGAAGCATATATTTTGTAATCTAGAATAAGAGCTTGGTTCACTTTTTGCAAAAAACTCTCTGTCATTATCTAAGGTACAGCTGGTCAGGAATGGGTTTTTTTGGCAAAAATGCTGATTCGGTAAAACTGACACCAGAAAAGGCTTTGTTTTGACACATTTCTTGTCTCAAAAATGCTTTTGAAAGTTCTCAAAATTATAGAAATGCCCCAGGTTGTCATTTTTCAAATGAAAAGTTCTTAAATTCTTGTTCCATATTTTTTGCATTGAAACTTTAGGCAATTATAGATAGAAAGAAGTAAAAATGAAAATCTCAATATCAAAACACTTTCTGTGGTTGTTTGTCATTTGTAAATATTGTGAAAATTTGATTTTTCAAAGCAAATCAGGACAGGGAAACCTTCTGAAATGTCAAAACTTTTTGCAAAATAGGAAAATTAATTCCCACAAAGTTCTAATCTAAGCTACCGAATTAACCCACCATAGTGCATTGTAGTATCATACAGAAATGGAGAATCAACACAACTAAACACTTCATTGACAACAGGACTTACACAGTTATATCTGCCATAACTTATCCTGTCAATGCTCTAGTCTGTCTATTATATCCTCAACATATCTGATTAGCTGCTACCTAGGTGTGGGGCCACCTGAACTCAGTAAATACATACGTTTCCAGCAGTGAATTTCTAAGTGCCTTTAGGTCTTCTCTGAGCATGCCCAGAACTGCTTAAGTCCTAAGATAATCAAGTAAGCAGGTGCCTAAGGTCCCAACAAGGTTCATCATATTTTGCACATCCCTGTTCTAAACTCTTGTAAGCTTCTGTCCGGTTCTAAGGTTCCCTCCGATGGCATACGAGTGCGAGAGTTGCATGTGCACAGTGTGGAGCCCCAGCAACAGAGGAGGCTGGAGCCATACATTACCAGACACCAGTCCATGTACCAGGCATGAGCATCCTGAGCGGCCCTGCCCCTCCTGCTGCCACCTGTGGGTGCAGCATACCATGGGGGGAGTGTGTGAGCGGGTTTCCCACACCCCCCACCCTCCTTCACACCCCACAAACACCACACACCCACACCCTGCCCCTACAACCCCACCACATATACACAGCCCCCAACATATCCTACTGCCCCCAACACATAGCCATACCCTCTCACAAACCCCACCACACCCCACCATGCACCCCCTGACCCTCCCATACAATATACAAGACTAAGACTTTATTTTTGAGTTATTATGCAGATCACCTCTGTATACAGTACACAAACACAAATCATAAAAATAAAATTATAATTAAATTAAAATGTTATAGGAGTTGTTTGACTTTTAATGTATTATTTGTTTTTTCTGGTTCTAAGATGGCAACCCCCCACCCTCCCACAAGCAGTATTTCCAGGGGGCAAAGGGAGGGACTTCTGGTCCCAAAATGGCAACTGGGGTGGGGAAGGGGCTACCCATGCAGCTCTTGACAGCTCACCAAAACTTGTTAAGCAGCCCTCCAGCCAAAATAATTGCCCACCCCTGGTTTAGAAGAAATCAGGTACATTATAATGAGGCATGAAGTCAATTGACAGCCTCACTGCTGCCCAAATAAAAATGTATCTGTCAGTGCTAAACAGTTGGTTTTTAACTTTCAGAAAACTAGGAATCACAGGGTGGGTGCAACTGCACCACTGCACCTCCCCTGGATCTGTCCTTGGGCACAGGCTCCTTGGGATCCACCCCTGGTGCCCCTTTGCTCCCCCCTCAACCCCAGATATGCTATTGGATGCAGGGCTGCACCTGCTATAGCAAAGACTCCCTTGGTGGGGGGCAGGTGCCACAGGGAAAAATCATCCCACTTGTGCCCCATCCCCCAGATACATTGATGGGTGTGGAGTGCTTGGAAAGCAACAGGACCAATGTGTACTACAGAAAAACTGGATAGCTCAGGGGACTGGTAATAGGATATGGTACATAGCCTTTTAGCATTAGGTCACTGAACTGAATCCAGTTCAGGTCAGTAACTAAGGCCGTTTGGTTGCCTGCATTAGATTTGCTTTTGATTTTAGTCCGTGCCCTTGGAGGACTGGTATCCATAAGGCCAAGACCAGCAGCACAGTTAGCATTAATCACTGTGTTCATTTGCAATGGAGAGGACATTAAATCATATTTTTACTTGTAGAAATGGATACTTGTCAAAGTTTAATCCTTTTTGTAGACTGGAACTGCAAAGCACACATTACAACTGTACCAGATGTACCTACAGCAAATAAGTTATGGAGGCACTGGGCATGACCCCCTGGCCAGAATTTTCTTTTAAATCAGGAATTTGAAATCTTATGTTGAAAACTAGAATGAAAAACCTCCTCAAACTCACCACACCTCCTCTCTGATTACTAATGAGTTTTCTGAGATTTTACAAGTCAGTTAGTTGACAATCCTACATTTATTAGAAACTGTGTACTTACAAATTTAGGATCTGCATCACACTGTTTTTGATCTCAAATGAGCTGTGAGGTAAGAAATGCAGTTTTAGCAGATAAATAATCTTAGCGCCACCATTTAGTGACAAAACAAAGGGAAATATATAAAAACAATGGCTTTATCTTTAAGAGTCAGTTTAATCTAATCTAGAACTATTTATACTAGAATACCATCTTCATAAGTATGGTTCTTGCATGATGTTGCAACAGGGCAAATGAAAGTTTCTGAGCTATCTGTACTGCACATTTCTCTAACACGGTTGAATTGCTTTTGAATGTAACTCTTTCTCTGAATTTCCTAGGTTTATAAGGCATGTTTCTGGGATAGTTGTAACATCCATGTAATGTTTACCTTCTAGTGACTGAGACGCATTCAGCCATAACTCCATCTTTATATATCTAGGAAAAAACACTGAATCTCTAGAAATACAGTTCAGTGTTTCCATTAATTATGCATGGCATTAAAATTTAGGAAGACTACCATACATTCTTGCAAGAGGGAAAAACATTAAAGATGTATATTTTAGTTACAGAATAATGAAAAAAATCAGAAGCAATACTATATGTTCAACCATGAGAGGAGGGCATTCTACCTCAAAGTCTCTCAATCCCTGCTTTACTGGACTGAACATTGGGAAGGGAGCATTATCAGTTCCAACAGGAAAAAGAGCTTTGTGCTTCTGCTAGAATGATCCCCATCTGGCCTAATTAAATGATCTGCATTGACAGACTTCTGGGAAAAGCCGTTTTGTGGTCTCCCAGCTGGAGGGTGAAATCATAATGCAGGACTGCTTGAGGGAAAGATCATGGAAAGTGCCTAACAACACTGGATTTTTTTTTCAAATGCAGAAGCAGTATGTGGAGACTAAATCCAAGAAAACATCACTACCTCCCGACCCCTACCTCCCCCCTGAAACCATGTGACCCATTTTCTGACTTGCTGCCTAGGGATGGTGATATCACCTGTGGTTCAGGCCTTCTTGATAGGTAAGACCAAAAAAAGCAGAGATGGCAATTCTCTGAAGGAAAAAAGAAAGTAGTGAAGTGGAGTGTGAAAAAAATCAAATTGAATAAAAAATGTGGCTAAGAAAACAATGAGTTGCTTCCAATGAAAAGTCAAGCTGAAACTAGGCTTTTTCTCCAGATGCCTTAAATAATCACCTTTAGGAAATGCTAGCCAGGATCATAAGCAAAGATGCATCTGGGTATGTCCTCAAAAACTAGGTCATGGATTTAATCAGGTATAGGGATGCAAACAATACAGCTTTCCCCTCTGAAATCCATGCAGGGTAGATAGCAACAGCCCACTGTGCAGGTGTAGAAAACCTTCCCAATCCGGAAAAAGCTGCACCCCCAGTTAGATGCATTTACAGCTGTTCGCAGAAACAGATTTCCTTCATAAATCTCCCATAACTAGGCAGAGCAAAGGCAAAATTCCCAGTCGCATACCCAAACTCCATTGTGTTGGGTGCACCAGAAGGAGGAGATGTCAGAGTTGTGTGCGAGTGGGATAGTTCTCTTCCAATACTCTGAACTCCCACCTACGAGGCCGGTCACCGTCCGGGACACCTTGACCCTTTCCCTTTCTCCCTCTGATCAGCAACTGAGAGTTCAGTGACTAGAGTCACTGAAGACAAAAGCTGAGAAATTAAAGTAACTACAGACTCACATAGAGAGAGCTTAAACGGGATGTGACAGTCAACTCAGTCACAAATTATAACTCAGGCCAGAAGTTTAGTTAGGCTTGAAAGTGGATGAGGTACTTATATGGAAGAATGAGAACATGCAGAATATCTAGAATGTAAAAAGAAATCCTCAAAAAACAAAGAAACAAAAACACTTTATAAAGGGTGTACAGCCTTCATAATGTGAAGCATCTACTGACTGGCAGGGTTACTGTGACCCTACCTCCAGTCAGCTGCAATTGAGTTTATCCACCTCCCCTCTAAGAAGTGCTGCTTTCAGGGTGTCTATTTTCCAATCCACAGTTGTGACTGCAACTCACATAAATGTACCTGAAATAACATGTAAGTATGAATAACTGTGTAGCACTAGGGTCAGTTTGAGCTTCCAAACCCACCAGGCACGCTGAGTAAGCATTTGTGGAATGAATATTGCTTTCTTCTTAAATTGCCAAAAAGAGCCAAGTCAGGTGAGGGGAAGCAGTGACTGTGGTATCCAGTCTGAATCACGTCCCATGCTGTGCCAACTCCACTGTAATTATTGCAATTGGTGGGGACTTGTAAGCTATTAAATGTGTGTTACAAGTCCCAGTCACAGACGATGCAAGTTATTACAGCCCTCAACCATGGAGGCTAGGCTGCTTAGCTCAAGCTGTAGCAGCTCATGTGTTTAACTCTGAAGGTCACCAGTGTGTCAGCCAAGGAGGCAGTCATCCTATTATCAGTGATTGAACTAGCTTGCTGGAAGCTAGCTTGAGTTCATCTAGTAAGATGTAATTATGCCTCCTGATTGCAGCATAAACAGCCTTGATTTTCAGTTGTTGGTAGATAATTTAGCTGTCTAGTTAAACCAAAACTTCATCCCTTCCACAGTAAGAGGAACAAGGAACAAGAGTGAGAACTACAGCTTTAATGGTTCAGTGAAAGTCCAGAACCTTGACCAAATCACTTTCTCTCATCAATCTTCAGGAAAGGATTATTTTTATTCTTCTCCTTCCTCCCCCCTCAGACATAGTGAGTCAGGTCCTGGACTTCAAAAAACACACGGCTTGCCTCCCCCTTCCACAGATTTCAGCCATGGAGCCTTAACAATGAAGCAGACACCACTAATTACCAGCTTTCCTACATCCCTTCTGAGGCTTTCTTCTGGTACAATCACTTGCTTTCCCTCACCTGATTTGACTGCTTTGGGCAATTTAAGAAGAAAGCATATTCATTCCACAGCACCATTTATCCTGCCTGCCTTTTTACAGTCTGGCTCTTCTCCTTTACTCAGCATGCCTTGCTTTTCTGAAATCCAATTTTGAGCTTCTCAAGAGTTCAAGTTCCAGGATGGCTCCCTTTTGAAATAAAACTGAGGACAGGACAAGAGCCTTTCTTTAAAGGGTCAGTACACCTTGTTAAATCTGGTTTTAAGTATTTATTTAACACTTCTCAAGCAAAGCAGTTGTAATTGTTCAGAATACTGTCTGTACTATTTACTATATCTGAATCTATGGTAGAACAATAAGGGCACAATAGTACTAGCTGCTGAGTGCCCTCAATTTCTGTGGGTGTTATGGTCCTCCATACATCCCAGGAGGCACTAAAATCCTTAATTTTGTGTGTGCATATAATGCACACACATGCACGCACACACGTGCATGCATGCACACACACGCGCGCACCCCTGTCTCAGTATAATTAGCTATTTTCAATTTGAGTATTGATATATTTAGATGCTGCTGCTTTCCAAGTGACATCACCACCTGTTTAGTTATAACAACATCTAAATATATTTCTGTGAATGAATCAAGACATGAAAGAGTGTTCTAGGTCTTTCCTATTTATGTGTGTCTCGCTCTGGTAAGTTATCCCTGTCAAATTTGATTCTTATAAAATACCTTGGAAAAATACCCAGAATACCACAGCCTCTTTTTAAATAGAGATACAGTGGGTCTATTTGTGAAATGTTGCAGAAGGCTAATGTTTTTTTCCATTTATACCAAATGAGGTGAAAAAATTGTGGTTGAAAGACTCCAACTAAAACAATAAGGGCTCTTCAGACATTGTGATTAGGAAAGTAAAAGTAATGAAATCCTGGTTCTGAAGAATCATGTTAAGTTTAAAGGAGGGATTTTGAATGTGTCCACTTATTTTAGACCCTTCTTACCTCTACAGTGCAGTCAGTCCTTCCATTTCATCTACTAATATTTTTTTTTGATGTGGCCAAAGGCTAACAAGCATTACCAGGGACCCCTGTATCTCTGCCACATTTATAAGACATATTTGTATCATCCCTTTTTATTTGCTTGTGTGTCTAATGTGTTGCAACTCCCCATAGCCTTCTAAAATAAATTAATTTGTATTAAAGGCAGGAAATTTCAAGACTGGTTCAGTCTTCTTCATTTATAATTCACTTGAAAACAGTGAGAGTTTTATCTCTGGATTACAGAAATGAACAGCGTGATATCAAACTGTAGCATCAACATCTGTACATGAAGTCAGCTGTGGGTTTCATCAAGTGCCATCAATTCCAAGGAAAAATCTCAGTACTTAGGCACGTATTACATCTTCAAATATTATACATTTTTAAATCATATTTGACAAACAACTAAGTATAGCTGTAAATCTCATTATATGCTTCTAAATGTGCAGTTTTAACTAAATTAAGGCAGATGTTATATCATACCAGCTATAGATACTATATAATGCAATATACCTATTACACATTAGTTAAACACCTGCTTCAGCCAGTGAACCTAAGTGATAAAGATGTGCTATTGCAGTTATACAAATAGAAGGACTCTGGACCAAATGTTTGCAAATTTGCCTACACATTTACCCCATTGATGCAACTTGTGCTTTTACAGCTGACTGCCTTCACTTTTTAACAAGTGTCCTTCTTAATGTATTTGACTCGTACGCTGTTTTCATTCTAATGTCTGATCAATCACTGCTCTCCCTTTTGGCCTTGCTCTCACTCAAAAAATATTTATTCTTAACTCAAGTTACCTAATTCCTAGTCAATACAAAAACATTTATAATTTTCACATAATGTTTTATAACTCAGATTAGAATACACTCTTTTTTTTCTAGTGAAGACAGCCTTTGAGATTCCATATGTAAAGGAAAACAACCCATGTCATGGGTGACTACAGGGCTCTGGGGGCCAGGCTTAGGGAGACGGGGGCACAGGTGGTCTTCTTGTCCATCCTCCCAGTCAGAGGTTGCAGTAGGCATCACAGCACCTGCATCAGAGAGGTCAACCTGCGGCTCAGGAGTTGGTGCCATCATGCAGGATTTGGCTTCCTGGACCACGACCCACACTTCCTGGCAAGGGACTTCCTGGGGCACGATGGACTTCACCTCTCAGCGAGTCTTTTCTCCAACAGGTTGGCTGATCTCCTTCATCGGGCTTTAAACTAGCTCAGATGGGGGACGGGGAGGCAGAAGAAGGAGGACATCAGGAACCTGCAATCCATGGGACATCCAGCAGTACAGCACAGGTAAGCAATAAGCAGGTAAGCAATAAGGGGCCCAATGGGCATCAGAGCTGGGGGGCAACAAAGGCACCAGTCACAGGGCTCAAGTGCCTATACACTAATGCTAGGAGCATGGGGAGCAAGCAGGATGAACTAGCACTCCTGCTTGCAGAAAACACTTACGACTTAGTGGGGTTAATAGAAACCTGGTGAGACTCTACCCATGACTGGGTGGTACACATTGAGGGCTATAAGCTGTACAGAAAGGATAGAGTGGGAAGGAGAGGGGGAGGGGTTGTGCTCTATGTTAAGGAGCATTATACATCGACCCTTATCAAAATGGAATCGGAGGAGGAGAAAGTAGAAGGGTTGTGGGTTAGGTTACATGGAGGTCAAAGGGAAAGGGATTTGGTGGTAGGGGTCTGCTACAGACCCCCACACCAAGGGAAGAACTAGATTTGGAACTCCTGAGGCAGCTCTCAGAGACCATAAAGACTAGGGAAGCAGTAGCCATGGGGGACATAAACTACCCTGACATCTGCTGGGAGACGCAGACAGCAAATTCCCACCATTCACACAGGTTCCTATGGAGGGGAGGAAGGAGGATCCAGGCAACTATAGGCCAGTCAGTCTCACCTCCATCCTTGGTAAAGTCTTTGAAAAGATTAAGGCTCATATATGTGAGAGCCCAGCAGGAAAAATTATGCTGAGGGGAAACCAGCACGGGTTCATAGCAGGTAGATCATGCCTGATTAATCTAGTCTCTTTTTATGACCAGGTTACAAAACAACTGGAGGCAGAAGTAGGTGTAGACATCGTTTACTTAGACTTCAGGAAGGCCTTTGATACGGTATCCCACCCCATACTGGTGAACAAATAAGGAGGTTGTGACTTGGATGATTACACAGTCTGGTAGGTGGCAAATTGGCTAGAGGGTCATACCCAGAGAGTGGTTCCGTTCCAGGTCGGTATCAACCTGCAACGGCATGGGCAGTGGGGTGCCGCAGGGCTTGGTCCTTGGACCGATACTCTTCAATGTCTTCATCAATGACTTGGACGAGGGAGTGATGTGTACGCCGTCCAAGTTTGCGGATGATACAAACTGTGGGGTGAAGTGGACACACCGGAGGGCAGGGAACAACTACAGGCAGACCTGGACAGGTTGGACAAATGGGCAGAAAACAATGGAATGCGATTTAACAAGGAGAAATGCAAAGTGCTGTAACTAGAAATGAAAAATGTCCAGCACACTTACTGCCTAGAAAATGACCTGCTCAGTAGCACGGAAGTGGAAAGGGATCTCGGAGTCCTAGTGGACTCCAAGATGAACATGAATCATCAGTGTGATGAAGTCATCAGCAAAGCTAACTGCACTTTATTATGTATCAGCATTTACATGACAAACAGAACCAAGGAGGTGGTACTTCCCTTTATCGGGCACTGGTCAGACCGCAGTTGGAATACTGTATCCACTTTTGGGCGCCACACTTTAAGAGGGATGTGGATAACCTGGAGACGGTCCAGAGAAGGGCCACTCATATGGTTAAGGGCTTGCAGGCCAAATCCTACGAGGAGAGACTAGGGCACCTGGACCTCTTCAGCCTCCGCAAGACAAGGTTGAGAGGCGACCTTGTGGCTGCCTATAAATTCATCATGGGGGCGCACAAGGGAATTGGTGAGGCTTTACTCACCAAGGCACCCCTGGGGGTCACAAGAAATAATGGCCATAAGCTAGCAGAGAGCAGATTTAGACTGGACATTAGGAAGAACTTCTTCACAGTCAGAGCGGCCAAAATCTGGAATGGGCTCCCAAGGGAGGTGGTGCTCTCCCCTACCCTGGGGGTCTTCAAGAGGAGGTTAGATAAGCATCTAGCTGGGGTCATCTGAACCCAGCACTCTTTCCTGCCTATGCAGGGGGTCAGACTCGATGATCTATTGAGGTCCCTTCCGGCCCTAACATCTATGAATCTATAAGGGCCTAAGCTACATAAATGCAATGTTATTTAATAGAGAGAGCACTGTATTGAGTCAGAATACTTTTCAACTCTACTCTGCCACTGTCCTTCTATATCACTTTTGCTAAGTCATTTCCCCTCTTTGTGCTTCTGTTCCCCTTTACTATCTTTGTATCTTTTTGGGACTATATAACCTTCAGGGCACTTTTTACTGCAGGGAGAAGAGCTCCAGGCAAAAAGGCCTCAGTTGTGCCCTAATATTTGAAACACAAAATACAGGAAATTTGAAGTTATTGTTCCAGCTGACACTGTGTATTGAAAAAAAATGATATCATATACCCTGTTCCAAGTTCAAGGCGGTTATTAAGAGGATTCCCACTGATGTCAGTGGACTTTGTTTCAATGTACACTAGAAGCCCGAAATGCAAGATCTGGATACAGATTTATGTTGTCCTAAAGCTCTGTAGAGTTCAGATCTAGGAGCTTAGTTAAATTTGTACTAGCATTCAGACTAAACATGCACTAGATGAGTGAGTCTAAAAACACAACTGTGTGTTTCATTTTCATAGTATCCCACCACTTCCAGGTCAAATCTGAAAATGTACAAGTATTAACATTTGCCCTGTCTGCTGGTCCAGCGCACACAATTTGAGATCCAAAAATCTTCACCCCCCACTCCCAACTCCCCCAACATGACCAGAAATAATGGGAGTCAGCTGATCAATTTGTCAGTGATGCTTAAACCAAAACAGAATTCAGCTATGTTCCTTTAGCAATTTGTTTGCTCATGCCAAAAGAAATAAAAAATATGAAAAGAAAATGTTTGTCAATCACCTACGGAAATGTGAGTCTGGTGGCTGTATTTACAGTGAGCACAGCTCTTGAATAAGGAGCTGCCATTTTTATATAGTCAGTATTCCAATTACATCTATACCTTAGAGAATAACATTTAACATAAACATGATTATAAATTTAATGAAATCTAGAGAAGACAGTTCTACTCGCCCCAGTGCTACTCTTTAAGTGATAGTGAAAGACCAATACAATAAAGAGGAAACCATATCCATGGCAACGTGGAATTCAGATTTGAAGTTTTCAACACATAAAGTAACAGTAATAAATTAGTATAGTTTTTCTTTCCTTTTAAAAATATTTTAAAGACTTATAATAGCAATAGAGGCATCCAGTTCAGGCATTTCCCGTCACTTAATGACTGTCTAGGTTAAGTGCCTAAGGCAAAGCCAAGGGCCCTCAACTCCTCTAACCAGTCAGCAATTGCCAGGAAATGCCTGCCCCTGGAAGTCATTAGCCTTAAACGCAAAGTACCACACACAGCATGGACTGGGGAGGGAGACACAATTGCTGAAAGAGGCCTAACTTTGAATTTCCTGACACAAGTGATTTAAAATCACTGTAATACACCCCCTGTGGTCCTACATCACAAGCTGGAAGTAGTACAGAATACAGCATCCTGTTTTTGTGATGCATCTCCATAGTTGAGATTTGCAGTTAAGTTTTGTATCAAGAAAACATCCAAGCTTGGTGATCTGCCTCTCAAATTTTGGATGGATTTTAACCCTACAGTTTTAATCTGAGAAGAGGTTTGGAACTACGATCCAGGCCTTCTCTCCCTCCAATACTATTGTTTCAGTTGGTAGAAGCCACTGAGCTACAGTGCATTCAGTTTAATGGAGAGTGAACTGCAGCAGCAATTTCTCCAGGAAGGCTCATTGCCTGGAACATATTCCATCCTTACTCTGAAACACACAGCTGGTGTTTGGGAGAGTTTGGAACAAGCAACAAAAACCACAACTTTTCCCCCCATAGTTTTTGCAGAAGTTGTGGTCTAAATGGGTTCGTTCTGAGTGATCTAAACCTCAACTCTGTATATAAGCAGCATGGCTGTAGGTTTTATTATTATTAAACTTTATGGATTGTGTGGATTATAAGTGCTGGAAGTGCTTAGTAACTATATTGAGTGCACAAAATCTAAATACGTATATTCATTTAATATCAGCCATCATGTTGCACTAACATTTTTTTTTTGGCATTTAATTAATGAATAAAGCAGGAGAGTGCTTGCTCCCAGTTTAACAACATGAGGCATTAATATTTTTTTAGCGTTATCCAACAAACACTGCTTCTTTGAGAACAAAAATACTTAATTATTTGAGATATTTACAGTAACATCCCACTGAAGCACAGCTGCTAGGTAGCATCTGATTACCTATATTCACACTGAGAAAGTAGATCCAGCAGTTTATATGGCACTGATATTATATGAAAGTGAAAATAACAACTGCTATTTTTGTGGTTCAACGCAGGATGCAACACCAGCTATTATAAAAGTGCCCCGAGTAGATCCTGATTGGCTCGTCAACATTCCAATGGGGTCGCCTAATCTAAATGAACCCCAAAGCACAGCTGAATTTCCCGTCCAGGATTCTAAACCGCCATCTGTTCTACATTCTAAACTGCCAGGCTCATCTCCTTCCAGAACAAAAATACATTTTTTTATAGCACAAAGTTACTTTTATAGGAGCAATTAAGGCAACTCCAGGAGATGGATCATCACAAGACAAGCTCACATCGCTGAAATGTTCATTGTCCGCCGCGATGATGGAGTGGACCATCCCAGCACAAGTACTTTTTCCAAGTTGAATTTGGGGTGGGGTGCAATTCATCCACTCTCTTTCCCCGACTAAATCTAATCAAACTGCAACCCTTCCTTGCAACAAAACCAAATTTTGTTTTGTAAAATAAGTTCCAAAGATAACTGTATACAATAGCACACCCAACAGACACTGTTTTAGCAAGACCTAGTGTGCCTGTCATATAGGATCTTCATAGATGTTAGGGGCTGGAAGGGACCTCATGAGATCATTGGGTCCAGCCCCCCTGCACTTGGGCAGGAAAGAGGGCTGGGGTCAGATGACCCCAGCGAGGTGCACATCAAGATGTTTTTTAAAGATCTCCAGGGTAGGTGACTGCACCACCTCTGGGGGGAATCCGTTCCAGACCCTAGTGTTACACCTCAGCTCTGTATTCTTGGGCAACCCTGGCACAGGATGCAGTCTGTCTGACTCACAAAGGACTCACCCCCCCCTCCCCTCCTCTACCTAAATGAAACTGATTAAGATGCAGTGAGAGACGCACCTAAGACCCTCACCAGATAAGGGTGATAAGAGTGAAACAACTGCCCTAGGTCTCATTTGCATCCGAGATGGAACCAGATGACCATTCATTTACATGAGAGATGGAGAACAGAAAGCCTGAAGCAGAGACTGCAGTGAATTCTGGGACCAGAGAAGCAGGGGAGCACTGCATGATGGGGAATCTGTGCTTCAAATGTTAATCAACCCATGTTCACACACACCCAGCTCAGCATTTATCAGACCAGTTCTAATCTGGATTTACTAAGGACTTTTCCCCCCCAGACACACACACACAGCTCTAAGTTTAATAGGCATCTCAGGCCATACATTCCCCGGTCCCGCTATGGGAG
>NW_005841861.1:123579-135559 GCF_000455745.1 Alligator sinensis | reverse complement strand
TTTCCTCCCGTGCTCTGCAGCAACGCTTCTTTTACCTATGCTAAAGATCCCTGTGAAGCCCAAATTATTGTGGGGTCTGCTCATCAAGAGGCCAAAGATTGGGATGTGCTGAGTTTGAAACACATAAGGGGATCAGCTTGTACAGGCTGATTGACCCAGTTTGACTCAGACGTGCCCTTATGAACTGAACGCTGGCCCATGAGGTTGTCAGCTGGACACCCAGCCAGATTCAGAGGGATTCTGTTTACCTGCGTGCTTGTGTCTGACTGCATTTTATTGTTGTTCTGATGAACTGATTCTTGGCATATGAGGGTGTCAGCCTGTCCATGCTGATCAGCCCGGCCAGGTCAGGCGTGTCACGTTAATTTGTGTGTGTTTGTGTGTATGACTGATTTGGTGACTGGAGATTGAGTCCTGCAAGATAGCTCCACTGGGGGTGAGGGCTTGCAGAAGGGAGAAATACATCTCCATATAGTAACACAAGCAGCACATTTACAGAATCACCAAGACCCTAGAAACTATCCCTACTAAATGAGCACACCCCAAAGTAATGGGCAAATTTGTTAATACTAGGCACTCGAGTCATAAAGAAGTTTTTCCTTATGTCCAGTCTGAAGCTATCTTCAATCAGTTTGTGTCCATTGTATCTTATCTTCCTCTGAGGTGCCCTGGTGAACAGATGCTCCCCCCAGCCATCTGCTCTCTATGGAAATTGCCTATTCTACACTGAAAAACACAATGGGGGCTTGGAAAAAAATGGAATAACAGGAATCCTGATGATAAAAGTACAGCTTCAGGAGGGGGTCCCTCTCCTGTTCGGTTAGCCAATAGGAACATTTAACAAGCCAACAAAATAGGTAATATCGTGCAAGTTACTGTGCACAGCTAGGATGCTATGAGGAGTATATATAGTTTTATTTACTACAGTATTTATTTGTTGTACTAAAAAATTCAGCAAATCTGCAGTACGTTACCTCAGTGGTTTTTCTGAAGAATACATAGTGTTGCTCTATCTAGTATACACACACACACACCCCCCCCCCAGGGATCCGGGCCCCACACACAGAACCCAGGCATCTAGGACACACACAAACAAACACACACTGAGTGGGCACAGGGTTTGCTGGGCGGGCATGCACAGAACAGCTGCTGATGGCTCATGGCCATGACACAGCCACCAACCTGGACCTGGTGTGGCAGTGGCTGGTCATGGCCATGAGCCATCAGCAGCTGTTCCATGCATGCCCGCCCAGCAAACCCTGTGCCCACCGAGTGTGCTTGTATTTGTGTGTGTCCTGGATGCCTGGGTTCCACGTGCGTGGCCTGGATCCCTAGTGTGTGTGTGTGTGGGTGTGTGAGTGCACACGTACATGTCCAATGCTTGGGTTTTGTGTGCATGTGTGTGTCCAATGCCTGGCTTGTGTGTGTGTGTGTGTGTGTGTGTGTGTGTGTGTGTGTGTGTGTGTGTGTGTGTCCCCAATACCTGAGGTGTGTATGTGTGTGTCCATATGTGTCTGTGTCCTGGATGCCTGTATTCCCCCCTGCTGCCGATATTGGTGGACCCAGCCCCTAACAGCAGCAGCCTGTCTGGATCTGCAAAGCCCTGGCTGCTTAGCACACCACCTGCATGGACTGGGCGCCCACCTCACCTGCATGGACTTGGAGCTCTCCTCAGATGAGTAGGACCCGAGGGCTTTGAGTACCCTTGCCCTGGCACTAAGCGATGGGTCTCCAGCCCCAGCCTCCTCTGCATCCCAGGCACACTGTCCACAACCCATTCAGTCCCCTTTCCCCTCTCCTGCACAGGGGCACATACCAGGGTGCAGGGGAATATGGTGCAAAGAAGAGGGATGCCTAATTTTAATCAAATGCTGAAGCTGTCAAACTTTAAACCTGTTTATTAAACAAAAACTGTGCAACATTGACTGCTCTGGAACTTGGAACCTTCTTCTCAGTTAACTTTGAGAGAGTGGGGAAGGACCCTGGCTGTACTGGGTGGTTATGATGTTGAGGAGGAGAGAAGGTGGGCAGCCGGAGCTCAGCTTAACAAACATGAAACCTTAGGGCAGAAGGGGAAATACTGCGCATGAAAACTACCACCCCCAGTATAATTAAATGGTGCAGCTGCCAAGCTTTTCGTGTGCATAATAAAGAAATGTGTGGAATATTGCCTGCTCTGTAATTTGGACCAGATTCCAAGGGGCTGCCTATCTTTGCAGAGGCTGCACTGCTTTCCTGTGCAAGACCCAGGTCTGCAGTGGTCTGGCTCAATGGGCTGGTGCCAGTGCCAGCGCCACCTCCCATGGGGAGAATATTTCCCTCCTAGGCTGAAGTAGTGGGGCCAGCTGCCTGAGTGTCCCATGGCGGGGCCCTAGATGGTGGCCATGGGAGATCGCTTCACATGGCACCTTGATTGGGAGATGCTAGGGTGCAGGGGAGCCCCGGAACAGAAGCTATGGTGCGTGAGAGCTGCTGACTCATGGTCCAAGAAGTCAGGAATGTGTCCCACTCTGGGGAGCAGCTCTGAGGAGAAGCAGTGCAGGAGGGATGGGGGACCAAGCTGCCTGAGATCTGATGCCAGGACTGGCATTGTCTCAGCCCACCATCCAGGGGCAAGTCACTACCTCTAGCCACTGGCAGTCTTAGAGCAGGATCCACCTTTTTTACAGTGCTCTGTGTGCCCTGACCATCTGTTTAGTTACAGCTGCAGCTTGTGCTCTGCACACTTACTGTGCAATAAGTGTAACTTCTGTACCTGGCCTCCATTTATGCATTGCAGGTCATAAACTACAGGTGCACTGTGCTCAAATATTAACCAAACACAGGTTCCAGTATAGTAATTAACTGTCATGGGAGTCAATGACATCGCAGCACTGACGTGCCAATTCAGAATCCCAGAAATATTCTATAGTGTCATGCTAATTTCTGTAGAGCTGAGTGATTTCTTGCTCCTCTACAGTTGCAAGCAGCCTACTCCCAAACAAAGCAAATGAACTAAGTCTTCCCATGTGGTCTAGAATAAACTAAAGTAAAACAAAATATATATCCCAGGATATGGTGACAGCTCAGATAAAAAATAAGAGTTTACTCCCTCTGAATTACAAACAGGAGAATTGCATTCACTTTTCCCTTGAGCCTAATTTCTCCACTAGCAAATTTTCACTGCTTGCTTTCTTCTACTTTTATTCTATTTAGCAGATAGGCTAAAAAGACCTGAAGCATCTGTGCCATACTGCAGATCTCCTGTGGTTAGTAGGGAAGCAGAATGTCACGGTGAGATTGTACAGGTAAATTCAAAGGTCAATGTTGAAACATTTCTTGCAACTCAGATGGGTAATGCCCAAATACAGAGTATTCAAGGGCCCAGCATTTTACCATATATTAATAATCTAGAATCAACTCCCCCAGTTCCATTCTGCCCCTGTCTTGGCTCTCCAATGATAACCCTACTTCCTGCAGGTGCAACACTTGTAAATTCTCACCTATAACCATTGCTCAAGTAGCCTGAGCTTTTCACCCGACATCGAATACAAAATCCTCAGCTCTATTTGCAGTCCTATGCAGTCAGGTAATATTAAGGGAATAAGGGAAGGTTTCAAAAGCTATGAAAATCAGTAACTGTCATTGCAAACTAAGGCAAAAACTGTCCCAGAGTGGCACTAGTGAAAAAGGTAGGGGTTAATAGGAACACAGGACAGGGACATATTCTGCACAGCCAATACACTGAGTGGTAGCTTTAAGACAATGATTATGATCCAAACCCATGTCAAAGTTATACTCACTTATTAGCAGGGAAGGTTTTTTCCTGCCCAAATACACAATTGTCTGGAGATATATATATATATATATATTTTTTTTTTTTTTTTGTCTGGTGGTAGCTTTAAGACAATGATTATGATCCAAACCCATGTCAAAGTTATACTCACTTATTAGCAGGGAAGGTTTTTTCCTGCCCAAATACACAATTGTCTGGAGATATATATATATATATATATTTTTTTTTTTTTTGTCTTGGCTATTTTGATTTTGGAAAACAAGCCTCTATTTACACATTGTCTCCTTTATTCAGTAGGTGTAGAAGTGTAGCAACCTCACTCAGTGGCAGTAAAGAGTGGGGTATGCAAAGCACTGTACTGGGGGTGAGGAGAAGGGAAGTCTTACCTGCCCAGGTTCTATGCACACTGAAGGCAGCTGCTGCCACTGCCACTGCCATAATAAGGTTGGCCCTGCTGTCAACAGCCCCATGTTATGGGCTCTCTGGAAGTCGTACCCGGTGCCCTATTTGTCCCCTCCCAGCACCGCCCTGCATATGCTATTGGGTGCTGAGCTGTCCCTGCTATTGCTAAGACTTTCCAGGGGACAGGGGTGAAGAGCACCATTCTGCTTGCCCCATTCACTCCCTGCCCCACAGATAGACTGCTGCGTGCAGGGCTGCACTGCCTGGCTCCTATGCTTGAACAATTCAAGGCTGCCTCCACCATAGCAAAGCCGCTGGGGCACAGTGGGGGTTCTGGCACCCCCTCATCTTTGACATCCCTAGTTATGCTAGTAGGTAGCTGCCACCCACAGATTTGACACTGGAATGCCCCCATTATGAAGCAGATGTTATGCTTGGGAATTCTGACAATCAGGGCTTGTAGGTAGTTGTAGAACTGATCCTTTATCAGTTTGGTTTTCTGTTTGCTTGTAACATGGTAAAATTGTCATTTTCATGTATCCTGTTTGAAATTTAGCTTGGAGCAATGGGCTGTTAATTGGCATCCAGTCTATGGACAATTTTCCTGTCTTGGAAGTCATAATTATTGCAACTCCCTCTGAGTGATAACCATTTTGTCTTGTTGAATATATTATAGCTTAGTTTCATTTTAAAATCATTTTTTGTCAGCTCCTGGCCATTGACATTCACTTACTCAGAGGATTTAGAGATTATATTAATCTATTTCTTTTACCAGCTGTGTGGTTTTTATTATGCAGACACTATTCTAATGTTCCAGAAACCTACTTTAATTGTTTGTATTACCTTTGGTAGATAACTTCTCAGTCTTAGTTTTCTAATGGTTTTCATCAAGAGTCAGATAGTTAAAACAGATTGGGAAGTAAAAAGGAAACAGCAGAATGAGAGACAGTACAATGTGATCAGATAATCATTGTAAATATAGGGGCTATAATATACCATAAAAACACATTGACTTTAAATGATCTCTTCTTCAAAAAATCCTAGCTGAAACCTTTGAAGTAAGGCTTAACCAGCATGAAATCCTGACCAAGCCTGAACTCCTAGGTTTGGAGACCATGTCCACAGTTCCTTAGGCAAAAGGCATTTTAGATTAACTAAACCAGAGAATTATAAGCTTTCATGAGTCTAAGATTGCTTCATCCAATGCACAGTTCCTTTGCCCTTCCCATTGCTTTCTTTAGTCCGTCAGCGCTCTCCACTTCCCCAGGCTGGGAGTCTGGAGGAGAGGGGGAAGGGGAGGGGAGGAGAGGTGGAAAGAGGGGAAGGGTGTTCCTCTCCGTCCCCACATTCCCATTCATTTGATGTATGCATATTTCTTTCTCACTAGCATGAAAAACATTTTTCTCCCACCAAAGGAAAATAAGTGGTTACTCCTAATCATCACCTATATATATCAACTAAGCAAAATCAGCACCAAAACCCCCCCAGAATTAATATGATCCCTTGAATCAATAGGAAATGAGGTGCCGCCTTCCTTGTCCTATTTCACTCCTAAAAACAGATGGTTAATACCACAGAAGGGGAGAAGACATCAACTTTCCTTCACAAGATCCTCCCTTCCCTTCACGAGATGCTCATGCTTTGGCATGAGCAATCAGGAGCAGATCCAGGATTTGGCAAATGGAGGCTGGGAGCAGACACCTGTGTTTCGAGGATGACTGGACCCTGCTCCCAGCCTTCTTCCTGCAGCCTACTAATGCAAACAGATTGTGCTGCACCAGCTGGGCCATGTGGGAGGCTGGTTCAGCTGGGAACAGGGACAGTGGGAGCAGTGATGGGCAGGGGGGTGGGCTCACACTCCCCACTCCTGCTTCTAGGGGACTGGGTAAATTGGGGTATCCATCTTGGGGTCCCTCGAGAGTGGGCTCTCCAGGGACCTAGCAGATCTCCTGAGGCTAAAAAGAAAGGCCTACAAAGGGTGGAGGATGGGAGTCACCTCCAAGGAGGATTATTCTGCACTGGTCTGGTCCTGTAGGGAGCAGACCAGGAAAGCCAAGGCTGCAACTGAACTCCAGCTAGCTTTGAGCATCAAGGACAATAAGAAGTCCTTTTTCAGACATGTGGGGAGCCGGAGGAAAAGCAGGGGCAACATTGGACCCCGGCTGAACCAGATGGGGCAACTGACAACTGACGCCCAGGAAAAAGCCAACCTATTAAATAGGTACTTTGCGTCAGTCTTTCATCAGTCCCATGGGACGCCCATGCCCGCTACAGGGCCGGGAAGTCCAGGTGAGGGTGATCCCCTGCCCTCCATTAATGCTGACTTTCTGAAGGAACATCTTGAGAAGCTGGATACCTTCAAGTCAGCTGGCCCTGACAATCTTCACCCCAGGGTACTCAAGGAGCTGGCGAGCATCATAGCCCAGCCTCTAGCACGGATCTTTGAAAACTCTTGGCACTCTGGTGTAGTGTCCGAAGACTGGAAGAAGGCCAATGTGGTGCCTATCTTCAAGAAAGGGAGGAAAGTGAATCCAGCTAACTATAGGCCCATCAGCCTGACTTCTATCCCGGGGAAGATCTTAGAAAAGTTTATTAAAGAGGCCATCCTTAATGGACTGGCCGACGCCAACATCTTAAGGGATAGCCAGCACGGGTTTGTTGCGGGTAGGTCTTGCTTGACCAATCTCATTTCCTTCTACGACCAGGTGACCTATCACCTGGACAAGGGAGAAGAGATTGATGTCATATATCTTGACTTCAAAAAAGCCTTCGATCTGGTGTCCCATGATCGCCTCTTGGAGAAACTGGCCAATTGTCGCCTTGGGTCCTCCACGATCCACTGGCTGGAAAATTGGCTCCGGGGTCGGACCCAGAGGGTAGTAATCGATGGAAGTCACTCATCGTGGTGTCCTGTGACCAGTGGGGTCCCCCAAGGCTCTGTCCTTGGACCCATACTGTTCAACATCTTCATTAATGATGTGGACACTGGAGTCAGAAGCGATCAGAACTGGCCAAGTTCGCCGATGACACCAACCTCTGGGGCAAAGCATCCACACCAGAAGACAGGCAGGTTATCCAGGCTGACCTGGACAGGCTCAGCAAGTGGGCGGACGAGAATCTGATGGTGTTCAACGCCGATAAATGCAAGGTTCTCCACCTTGGGAAAAAAAACCCGCAGCATCCTTATAGGCTCGGCAGTGCTCATTCTCCCCCTGTACTTGGCCTTAGTGAGGCCGCAGCTGGAGTACTGTGTCCAGTTTTGGGCTCCACAATTCAAAAAGGATGTGGAGAAGCTTGAGAGAGTCCAGAGAAGAGCCACGCGCATGATCAGAGGTCAGGGAAGCAGACCCTACGATGACAGGCTGAGAGCCCTGGGGCTCTTTAGCCTGAAAAAGCGCAGGCTTAGGGGTGATCTGATGGCCACCTACAAGTTTATCAGGGGTGACCACCAGTATCTGGGGGAACGTTTGTTCACCAGAGCGCCCCAAGGGATGACGAGGTCGAATGGTCACAAACTACTTCAAGATCGTTTCAGGCTGGACATAAGGAAGAATTTCTTTACTGTCTGAGCCCCCAAGGTCTGGAACAGCCTGCCACTGGAGGTGGTTCAAGCGCCTTCATTGAACACCTTCAAGATGAAACTGGATGCTTATCTTGCTGGGATCCTATGACCCCAGCTGACTTCCTGCCCTTTGGGCGGGGGGCTGGACTCGATGATCTTCCGAGGTCCCTTCCAGCCCTGATGTCTATGAATCTATGAATCTTCCACCCATTGCCATTGCTACCATTGTGGCTGAGCCCAGACCCCATGCAGCCCAGCTGGAGTAGGCAGGAGGGGCTTGGAGGTTTGTCCTGCCTTTGGGACAGCAGGAAAAGCAGTAGCAGGAGCTGGTAAGAAGGGGAGGGAAAGGGATGTGCTTCTGAGCACTGAGGAAAAGCAGGAGACTTCTTTGGGGACTTTAAAAAGGTCCCCAGACACTTCAGGATTGCAGTTCAATCCCAGAAATAGGGTACAGTCATGCCACGGCACTCCCTCTGGATCCACTTCTGAAACCAATGTTATCAACAAAGTACCTGTATGCCAATTAACAGCCCTGAAGTGCAAAAAGAAATTCGTATGACTCTTCAATGCAAAATGACCAATTCAGAAAGAGAAACACGGTCTCATATATACACTGCTGCAACCTCACTATAGAAAGCCAGTATGTGTCGAATGTGACTACCTAACCCAGCTGCCTCTACACAAAGGGAAGATGGATGTCCTTGGACTGCAAAAGACTCCGTAGACAATAAGCAAATGTCATTGCCAGGGATCCTGGTTTTCTATGTTTAAAAATGACAAATTCTCTGATTAAAAAAAAAAAAATCTGTGTTTTCCTAGAATATATACAAATATCAATCAAACACAATGTATCATTGATACATGTATAATTTTAAAGCAATTTGGAAGCCTACCGGGGCCTCAGTCACTATAATAAAATAAATTCTAAATACCTATAAACTTTGGCATTTGATTTTGGGTTTTTTATCATGGAAAATCAGAGTTCCCCCTGCCCCTTTCGCTCACCAGAACACAGGTCCATTTGCAGCTGTCCCCTACTCCACTGCTTTGCAGCACTGAGCAGCCCTGATATGCCAGTGCCCTGCCCAAGCCATTGCCCCTTACTCCTGACCCACAACCCCCCCAGCCCTACTGAGCCCTGGCTGCCACCCATGGAAGGTGGTGGTTGCTGCAGCTGGAGTGAAGTGCGGAGCCTGGCTCCCCCTCCACTGCTGGCGGCACAACAAGAGCAGAGTCCATGGGGGCGTGGATGGAAGCTGGTGGCTGCAGGCTCGGAGGTCCCCGCCCTGCTGCACTCCCTTGGGGCAGAATGAGTGGGGAGGCTTAGTGCCACTGCCAGGAGCCCCATGCCACCATGGCAAAATGCTCCCCTGCCTGCCCAGGAGCAGTGGGGGACACAATTTTGTGCCACCACTCGCACTGCTATGGGGCAGGCAGGGGGCACCTCAGCATGGCGGCACAGGCCTCCCTGCTCTGCTGCATGGGATCCCACCTGCTGGGCCATGGAGGGAAGTAGGTTGGGGAGCCCCAAGCTCACAGTGGGTAACCCACATCCACCCCCACCCTGCACATAAATCTGGGGACATATTCCCCTATCAGAAGTACATGCAGTGGTGGGGAGCCAACTCCCCTCCCACTGCCCCCAGGATCAGCCACCTGCATTTCCAGTCCCTGCAGCTGCACATTCCCACTCAAGCCCTGGGACCCAAGCCCCAGGTCCCATGCACTGCCCAGGCTGGGCAGAATCCCCAGCCTCAGCCCTACCCAACCCCCTCCCTCACTGTGGGGGACTCAGTTTCCCCCTTCCAGACTTACCTGCAGGGAGTTGTGGGAGCTGCTCCCCATGCTATCTGGCTGCCATATGCATATGTGCATGCACACATGCACGTCACCCCCTGCTCACACTACCCTCAGCTCCATGCAGGTAGGAACTCTGCCAGCCTGAGAAGGGAAACCTGCTGTTTCCTTCATTTTTCTCCTTAAAATGAGAAAAATCCATGTTTTACTGTGTTTTTCCATGGCAAATGGAAAACCTGGATCCCTGACCATCTCCAGAGGACATCAATTAGGAGCAAGCCAACATCACCCAAAACACAGACTGGCAAAGTCTATAAGACAAAAACCCTGGAACATCTGTTTCATTGATACGAATTCTTCTATGCCGTGCACCATCATATCAATACCAAAGTTATCAACAGCACCATTCATGAATCCAGTCACAGAATCTAGCAAGGACTCTAAAAAACACTAATAGCAAGTAGTGGGAATTTTTCTAATCCTACTGTATGAAAGTAAGACTGTTCAAGTCTCCATTATCCAAAATAACCAAAATTAGGAGAGAGAAGGAAGCAATCAGCTCTTTGTCTTCCTCCTCACACTTCATACATAATTCAGAAAGAGTGTTTAATATGGTTGCCATATATTTTTTAATTAGCCCTTGAATAATAGATCTCCCTCTTGGTTTTCTAAATTCTCTGCAATAGCTTTCACCATCCCCAGACCTTAAATCCTTTTCAAGATTTCAAAAATGTTCCCATTCTGCATTAGGATGGAACGAAGATCTTTCAAAAATTTTATGAAATAACAAAAGTACCCCCCAGAATAGCCATGCAGTTAGGGCACTCACTGGAAACATGAAAGACGAAGGTTCAAGTCCCTCTCCAATCACTCTTCCACATCCCAGGTAAGTGCCCTGATGACAGAGTTATTGACTTTTCTGGAGTACTATCTCTATGGTTTTGACCAGACATACTATCCTGAACCCAAAAAATCCTTTCCAACAAGAGTTTCAAGAAAACTGGTACATGCCTACCAAAAATAACAACTGTTTCAACAACATGTAGTTTCCACCAAGAAGCACTTTCATTGAACAACTGCCAACCAACTCTATCAAATGGAACTACCCCCCATTTTCTATCATGAAGGAGAGCAGAAAGCAGGCAGGCTTTGGTGAGTGGGAATTCAAGGTTGGGCAATACTTCAGATTATGCACCCAAACTTTCTGGGAGTAGCTACAAATGAATGTTAGTCTTTTTACAATCCAGATGTAGAACAAATCTAAAATATTGCAGATATTTCCCAAGAATGCTTTTGTGTTTAAAACCTAGAAGTTTTGGAAACAGTGGATTGTTTTAGGCAATTTGAATGCAAATACCCTTTAGTGAATGGGTTTCAAACATGGGGCCCATAGGCCATATTTGACGTACCAGACTACCAGTGGGACACCAGAAGCTGGGAGTAGGTGGTAGTTGTGGTGACAGAGGCAGAAGAGCATATGTTGCCAGCAGAGCACATAGGAATCCAGCAGAACCCCACGGTCCAGATCCAGCCTGGGGCACAAGGTGAGTTTGATATCCCTACTTCAGTGAGCTGCATAGACTACAATTGCTTCTAACTGTGTATAGAGAACATGGGAATTTACTGATTGATTCATTTTCTCCTCTACTCTTTCAGGTCTCTTATTCATATAGATTTTATCACACTGTGTGGTGGATTAGGGGCCTAAAATTGAGGGGTAACCTATAATTTGCAAACAATCCAAGATCCAGTGCTTTCCAAGTAAAGTCACACTGCTGAGGCAGGCTGAGCAATACACCAATGACTCTGCTTATCTCACAAGAAAGCTTGCTGCACTACACGTTATGTGGCAGGATGAAAGTTTCTTAGGTGCAAAAAGAATTAAAGAAGCCAGAGAAATGACAAAGGGGCAGGAGAGCAAAAGATTAGAAGGTAGATTGACAGAAAAGAGCTGGCTGCCAGCATAAAAAAATAGAAGTGTCCTAGAGATGGATGGCAAAGCATGAAACAACATTCCAGCAAACAGATGTATGATAGCGTGAGGACAAAGTGGGGAGTGAGTGCTATCCAGCTGCAGATGAGAGATGCACAATAAATAATTACCACCAAGATTTATAACTTTTTCCCTTATTAGATTGCACCCTGCCTTGTGAGGTGTGCTGGGCTCCTCACAATGAAGACAACTTCTCTGTCCATGCACTTTGTATTACAAGCTAGAAGCAAGTGATCAGGAAGGGTAGCAGGAGCACGCATCAGTAAGACACTGTAAAGACTCTGCAAATTCATGTGCAGCTTGGTAATGAAAATTATTTTACCTTCCTATTTTACTGGGTTTTTTTCTTAAAGGTTTAACTGCAGATGTGATTTTTAAGGAAGGATTTCAGCGAAACAGGGACAGGGGTTTGGCAAATTGGTATTGGATCTACATAACTGAGGAGCCTAAT
>NW_005841861.1:119891-123569 GCF_000455745.1 Alligator sinensis | reverse complement strand
TCCTAAATCATGTGGGCACATTTGAAAATTTGATCTGAGCTACAGTGAAAATAACCCTTATTTATTAATTTTTTTAAAAGCCCTGATTTTAAAATCACAGTGTAATTTCTAAACATTAACATCTGTTTATGCACAATTTAGGCATGCAATTATAAAGCTTTAATTTATTGAATTAATGCTTCAATTTGCATGTATTTTCTGTTTGAGATATTTCATCATTAAGATAAATGTAAAAGAAATTTTCAAGCATTATTAATTTGGTATTTGTTGTAATAAAAGTAGTTGTAACAGAAAATAAAAAAAAGCTCTGCCATGATTTCATTTAGGGTTTGAAAAAAGTAGCAGAAAGCTAGAGAATCCAACATATTGTACCAGGCATTGGTTCAAAACCTAGCCAGGTCCATCTCCCATTCACAGCTTATTAGAAAGGAAAGGAGTGAGTCCTTGGACACTGATCTTCTGTCTTTTGTAATGGCCTTCAGCTAGTAGATGCATCATATATATGAACCCCTTTTTTTCCCCTGTCTTTAGCTTCTGTATAAATAGAAAAGGTGTGGGTGTTATTGATGCTCTCATTCTCTCCTACTCCCTTTCGAAGGGTTTCTTAGGTATTACTTACTTTTGCCCTGGCCTTCTTCTAGCTTCTGCTACTGTTATCTGATACAGCATGTGCTATGCCACCACCAGTGTGTGTGTGTATGTGTGCATGCATGTACGTTCTCAATCTCATTGCATAGTTTTGATGCCTGCTCTGATTCCAGCCAAAGGCTTTGCCAAGTATCGGTAGAGTGAAGCTGACAGGATGCTGTTTAGTTTCACTATTCCCAACTAGGTTCCAATGAACAGCAGAAAAAACTGACACGCCTTAACTCGGTAATGCTGCAAATAGGAAGAGAGGCAGTGGAGGCATCTGTCTGCAGAAAAAAAGGGTCAAATTTTCTGCAGGAAAATTTGGCTCATATTTGGAATCTATTTCAACATACCATATTTACTCAAATACAAGATGACCCCCTCCCCGACCCCAGTTGGCAGTGAGAAACCTTACAATTGCTTACAAGAAATCTTACTAAATACACTATCATTAAAGTGCCAGCAAAAGAAGCATGCAATCAGCAACAGAAACAGACTTTGAAGTTAATTAAATGCAGCCAACATTGAGCATGACAATAAAATACATGGCCCATATTGGGAAAACATGCTGATGGGAACCTACTATAAGAACAGGTTAGTGTAGCTTACCGAAATATGATATATGGTAGTGCCCATTAAGCACAGTCCCCCTCACCATCGACTCTTTTTCAAGTTATGGTGAGCCACAACATTGCATATAGTTCACCCCAAATCCCTCTGTCACCCCCTCTCTCAGACTGGAACATATGATTAGTGTGGCCACACACTCCACAATGTGAAGCCAGACCACGTTGCCCTGCATCTCAGCTGCATATACATTTTTGGAGCATCATAGGACTTATGACAAGAACACCTGGTTCCAGTCATGAATCAGGGGGTAATTCTTTGTAGGTGGATATGTACTGAGCACTACTAAGCTGTGGGGTCACCATGGCTTGAAGTGCTGTTGACTCTGCTGTAGCCCAGCTCAATGAATGATGCAGTAAATCACAAGCCATTGGTTTTGGACTAATATCATGTGTGAGGCTGTGGGATCTATAAAGAAGGAAAAGGATGGGGAAGACATTTGGATTGGGGCATGGTTTGCTGGGGTCATGCTGAAACAGGACCCAGAAAAGCCAGCAGCCATGATCCATCTTCTAGCCTCCCTGATCCTGGGATGCCACAAGGGACTGATCTCCTACCGGGGACAGCCCAAACTGTGCCACCAATGAGGAAAGGAGGGCCACCTCAGGAAGGACTGTAAAACAGACCTCTGTGCAGCCTGCAATCAGACCAGGCACAGTTCATAGAGCTGCACCAAGGAAAAACATTGTAATCTGTGCAGGAAAGAGGGGCATTTCTTCAGGAGATGTCCAGGGGCACAAGCTTACACAGTCAGAAAAGCGTAGGAAGAGGAGGTGCCATTCATCGACTGAGCTTTGGAGGCTCAGGATGCAGTAGGCCCAGAAAGCGAAAACAAAATGGAGCTGGAGGTCCAGAATCAGGAGGAGGGAGAAGGGGAAGAAGACACCCCAAATCCAAGGCCTACCCCCATCAACCAAGTGGTGAAAGATACTTGCAAACTGCTGCAGCAGCTGAGCAAGGACTGCGCTCCATCCCCAGTGCCAACCCCAGCCCCAGCCCCTGCAGAGAAGCCCAGAAATGGAGTGGGGGGTGAGAAAGAAGCAAAATGGAGGTGACTGCAGGACCCTCCGAGACAGGAAACCAACCCCAGGGGGGACAGAAAGGGACTAAGACCAAAAGAAGCAACCCTGGAAATGGAGAGGAATGCTGCCTCCAAGCAGAGGAGTTCAGTGCTATAGATCTGGCACTGATAAACCAGATAAGGGAAAAAGAGGGCAACCCCCACCCCCCCTTAAGGCATCCCTGGGGAAGAGAGAAACCCACCCAGTGGAAAGAAATAGGGGAAGAGCCTGGCCTCTGATCCCAAGAGGAGCAGGACAGAGAGTGGAGCAGGGAATTGGAAACTGAAAGTACAAGCTCCTCCCCGCACCCTGCAAGCAGCCAGCACCATGGGAAGCATTAAAATCATGTCTATAAATGTCAGAAGCCTGGCAGGGTGAGGCAAGGAGGACCAGGTGCTGCAAACCCTGGAACAGATTGAAGCAGACATAATTTGTCTGCAGGAACGTGAACTGTCCAGTCAGAGAAGCAGGGCTTTGCTATCTAAATGCTGGCCACATGGCCTGACCATGTGCTCTGGCTCAGGGGACAACAAAGCTGCTGGTTTCACAATTCTACTGAAAGGAGACACCATGCGCCCCCTGCAGCACAGAGAGATTGTTGTAGGCAGACTGCTCTAAGCCACCCTGGAGACACAAGGAACTGCTTTTGAGCTGCTGGCGGTGTATGGGCCAGCCAATAGAGAGACCGAGTGGCCATCACAATGCCCACTGGCCACCCGCTGATGCTCACGGGGGATTTCAACTGCGTCATCAGCGAGGAGGACAGGGTTAGCAGAGTCAGCAGGATGGGCATGGACAGATCCTCCAGGCAGCTGAAGCATCTTGTCCGCAATCATGGCCTGGTAGATGCAGCCAAAGGCATACAGGGACCTGGGGGACATTTCACCCGAATGGACCCTGTGGGCAGAACCAAGTCCAGAATCGACTTTTTCTTCCTCCCCACGGGGTGGAAGGCAGAGAAGGCTCGCTGTACACCCGTATGTTTCTTGAACACCAGCCTCTTGGAAGATGATCAGACTAGGTCTGACTTTTTCTTCCTCCCCACGGGGTGGAAGGCAGAGAAGGCTCGCTGTACACCCGTATGTTTCTTGAACACCAGCCTCTTGGAAGATGATCAGACTAGGGACACCCAAAGATGAATATACCTCCTCTGCTCGTGCTTGTAGGGAGGCAGTTAGACGGGCCAAAGCTGCCATGGAGCTGAGGATGGCAACCCAAGTAAAAGACAACAAGAAATTGTTTTTTAGATATATAGGGAGTAAAAGGAAGGCCCAGGGAAGAATAGGACCCCTGCTAAATGGGCAGGAAACAATTGGTGACGGACACAGGGGACAAGGCTGAACTCCTCAACGAGTTCTTT
>NW_005841861.1:119494-119862 GCF_000455745.1 Alligator sinensis | reverse complement strand
TCTGCCTCAGTGTTCCTAAGTGAGGGGCACGACAAGTCTCTCACTGGGGTTGTAGAGAGGCAGCAGCAAGGCGCCAGACTACCATGCGTAGACCCTGAGATGGTGCAGTGTCATTTGGAAGAACTGGATGCCTTTAAGTCGGCAGGCCTGGATGAGCTCCATCCGAGGGTGCTGAAGGCACTGGCCGACATCATTGCAGAGCCACTGGCGGGAATATTTGAAAGCTCGTGGCGCACGGGCCAAGTCCCGGAGGACTGGAAAAGGGCCAACGTGGTCCCCATTTTCAAGAAGGGGAGGAAGGAGGACCCGGGCAACTATAGGCCAGTCAGTCTCACCTCCATCCTTGGCAAAGTCTTTGAAAAAATTAT
>NW_005841861.1:115946-118788 GCF_000455745.1 Alligator sinensis | reverse complement strand
CTGGTCAGACCGCAGTTGGAGTACTGCGTGCAATTCTGGGCGCCGCACTTCAAGAGGGATGCGGATAACCTGGAGAGGGTTCAGAGAAGGGCCACTCGTATGGTTAAGAGCCTACAGACCAAGCCCTACGAGGAGAGACTAGAGAAACTGGATCTATTCAGCCTCCGCAAGAGAAGGTTGAGAGGCGACCTTGTAGCTGCCTATAAGTTCATCACGGGGCACACAAGGGAATTGGTGAGTATTTATTCACCAAGGCGCCCCCGGGGGTTACAAGAAATAATGGCCACAAGCTAGCAGAGAGCAGATTTAGATTGGACATTAGGAAGAACTTCTTCACAGTTAATGTGGCCAGGATGCAGGGGGTCGGACTCGACGATCTATTGAGGTCCCTTCCGACCCTAACATCTATGAATCTATGAATCTAGGTGCATCTATAGACAGCACTACGTGGGCTGCAGGATCCTCTGGAACCTGTACCAGAACCAAACCAAGTGGTGGGTCAGCATGAAAGAGAGGACCAGGGGCTTTTTCCAGCAAGTGGGAAAGCAGCAGACCCTCTTCCACCGGAAGCGGCATGAGTGCCTGACCCGTAATTTACAGGACCTGCACAGGCAGGCAGCAGTGGGCTGGAATGTGAGGGAGGCCATGGGGGAGGTGAAGGCCCAACTTGGTACCTGGTACTGGGAAGAGGCCAGGAAAAAGATCTTCCAGGCCAGGACCCCCTGGGTAGAGGAGTGGTCTGATTACTTCTCCAGGCTGAAGAAGAGCAAGAAGGAGGTCATGATGTGCCTGCAAGACAGACAGGGAGTGGAGCACCAGTCAAAAGATGGCATGCTGGCTACAGTGGCCGCCTTCTACTGGGAGCTCTATGCTGAGAAGCCAGTGGACCCAGAGGCCATGCAGCTGTGCCCATGAAGCCTCACCCAGACCCTCGGGGAGGACAACCAGTGGCAGCTGGAGGAGGCTTGGATGCTGGAGGAGCTCGAAGGGACCCTCCAGAGTTTCAAGAACAGCAAGACTCCTGGGTCGAATGGCCAGCCCAAGGAGTTTTACCTGACCTTCTAGGACCTAGTAGGCCTGGACCTGATGGAGCTTTTTTAAGAGCATCTGCAGGAGGGCCAGCTGGGAGCAAGGATGGAGCGTTGCCTCATGACCCTCCTGTACAAGGAGGGCCTGAGGGAAGAATTGAAGAACTGGAGGCCAATCACCCTCCTGAACTTCGACTACAAGCTACTGCCTGAAGTCTTGGCTGGGCGATTTCAATCCATCCTAAGTGCAGTCATCCACGAGGACCAGTTGTGCAGGGGTGCCAGGTCCATGGAGCCCTGGTGCAACTGAGAGACACACTCCAGCTGGAGAAGGAGAGACGGCAGAGCTTCGCCATCCTAAACCTGGACCTGGAGAAGGCCTACGACAGAGTGTCCCACCAGTTTCTGTTCCAGATGCTGGAGCAGATGGGAGTCACCTCTGACCTTCGTCAGCTGGATCAGGACCCTCTACATGGAAGCAACAGTGAAGTGCAGATCAACGGTTTCCTGATTGCCCGGATTGCGGTGGAGTCAAAGATAAAGCAGAGACTGGGTCTGTGGCACATGTGCTCCCTTTCCATGGGTGGGGGGGTGTTGCACTTGTGAAGGGGGTGTTGTTACTGGTGCTTCTGTACACCGCACTGGTCTTCCCCCATTTCGAGTGTGTTGCCCACAGGATCCAGAGGGCCATGTGCATTTTCTTCTGGGGCTCCAAATAGGAAAAGGTCACCCTCCTTTTCCCCACTCTCCTTATAGTCAGACCCTGCTCTCCCTGAGCACATGGAAGTGAGGAACAAATTTGAAAACAATAACCTGGAAATTAAACATGGGTGTAGCAATTTGTATATAGTACCCATGCACTTCCATTATCCAGAATTAAAGCATGTTACCTTTTTTTTTTTTAAACTGCTGCACATTTTTTAGCACAGGTACTCCATAAACACACTTTTGAAGCAGCACTTTGGCACCTATATCTACACTCCTAGTATCACACCACAAAGAAAACCTTAACCCATTACAAAAACCTGCACCCGCATGCCCGTACAAAGGCCTGCTGGCCACCTGAACCCGTTACAATATCCGCATCGCACACTACACACACAAGCACCTCCTGGTCTCTCAAACCAGGCAACCCTTTCCTTTCATCCCCACCCTACTTGCAGGGTCACATACTCAGTTCACCTGTCTTCTATGTTGCTGTCACTCCAGCTCCCACTGAAGGACCCGCTGCTGCTGTTGTTGTCCTCAGTTCCACTTGTCTCTTCCTCTTCCTTGCTGTCACTGCCTGCTTCTCTGCTCAGGGGGTCGGGGTTGGTATGTCCTGTGCCACATGTCTTTGTGCCAGGGACCAATGTCTCAGGGCTAGCACTGGTGGGGCCCAGAGCAGGGCTCAGGCTGGCAGGGGTCTGTGGAGCCAGGCTGGGCTGCACCAACAGGGAGAGGCAGGAGTCGGCCCAACTCCATACAGCCCCTGCCATTCAGGACCCTGTGCTCCTGCCACCCTGCTCTGGGCCCTGCCAGCGCTGGCCCCAGTACACTGCTGTGGGCCCTGCACACCCACTCACTCCCAGTGCCCCCCAGCCCCACGTGCAGCCCCAACTCCTGGTCCCCGACAGTGGAGGAGCTGATGCTGAGTGTGGGGAAAAGTGGCGCCTCACCCGTGGCCAGCACTCCCTGCTGCAGCCACTTGCAAGCACCTGCCACAGAGTGGAAGAGGGGCCGCTTTTCCCTGGGCTCAGCTTTTCCCTGGGCTCCTCCCCTGCCCTCTCCCTCCTTCCCTCCCCACCCCTTACCTGACTTTCCAGTGCGGTTCA
>NW_005841861.1:110965-115915 GCF_000455745.1 Alligator sinensis | reverse complement strand
CACACGATCCCAGGCCAGAAGCCCCTGCTGGGGCTTCCAGCTGGGGGGTGTGGGGCCGGGCAGGCCCTGCTGTTGCAGGAGCCCACCAGGCTTCCCCTGGGTCCTACTGCCCCTGGTTCCTGTCATTTTTTACAGGAACCAAAGACAGATAAATATTATTTTTCTAAATTTTTTAGGGGCCCCACTGGCTGGATAGAATGGCCTCATGGGCCAGATCCAGCCTGCGGGCCATATTTTGCCCACCCCTGATGGAGAATAACCATACACAACAGTTATTCTTCTTTATAAAATAATAGCATTCAAAACAAAGCCTCAAGAGATGCTACTAAGGAATTTGAGCTACTGAGCTGAGGGGCTTGTCTGGGTGTTTTTTTGAGAAGAGAAATGTGAGAGAGGGAAGAAGCAGGAGTAGTGCTTCAGAATCTGGTAGCCTGACCCCAAGAAAAAGCTAAGCAGGGATTTTTTTGGATAAAGTGATGACTGGAAGAAAGGCTTTTGTAGTGGTGAGCCAAAAAGCCATTGTCTGTTGTTGATTCCTCCTGTATTTAAGCAAATAAAGTTTTCTTTATCTACTAAGAATATACAAAGTCTTATCTAAGATACCCAATTTCATATTTAATCTTTCCCCAAATGGAAACAGCCCTCAGGGCCTCAAAGTTTGGCTAAATTGTGAAATATGGCTAACTACTCAAATCAAAAGGAATAACAGCACAATATTGATATATACCTTATATGCAGGATTCATTTTTTAAAAATCAATTATTTATCATTTCTTCTTTCACAGTCTCATCAAAGCAAACTGGGACTTGTAGAGCTTGTTTTAGATATTCAGACCCATGATACAAAGCAGATCTGAAATTTAGCTCATCCCTGAT
The DNA here is from genome assembly GCF_000455745.1 of Alligator sinensis. NCBI lineage: Eukaryota > Metazoa > Chordata > Crocodylia > Alligatoridae > Alligator > Alligator sinensis. The sequence goes on along the minus strand of NW_005841861.1, from coordinate 115,040 downwards.
TGTTTTCAGCTTTCTGCTGATGTTATGGTGTATATTCATGCCCCTGATTTCACTTGTTAAAGCCCATAATCTGTTCCTTCCAGTCCTATTTTCCTTTGGGGGAATGCTATTTGGATACATATGCTCCCAGCAGAGGGAAGATTGTCAGCACTTTTCTCACTTATAATCCCAGTTATCAGCACTGGAGGAGATGTGCCTTGGGTTATGCTAGTAGGAGCTAACAAACCAGGGCTGAACCTGGCCCAGCACATAGTTTAAAATGTGAGTAGGTTTTGAAAATGGAGACCAACTGCCTTCACTCATCCACATCAGGTGAAGGGAATCATGCATTAGAGTAGATTTAAGCACACTATGTATTTTTAAAACAAGTTAATTTTAATATTTAAAAAAGGCAATGAAGCCATTCCTGTTCCATAAGACAGAAATTGGAATTTCATTTAAGAAGTTTAACACTTCCAACTTTATCTTTCCAATCTGTTTTTCGGGCCCGAAAGCTTAGTGGTGCTGTTTGCCATTCAACTGCCATTTAGCAGCCAGAGATGAACCTGACAAGTAGGAATCCCTGCTCCTCTGCTCCTGGGTGATATTGCCATAGGATTGATAGTCAGATCTAGAAAAACGGAGTAAGTACTTTAAAATTATAATTGTTTCCAAACTTTCATTTATACTGTTTTCAGCATATTGACATCTGTCACCATTGAAACATGCATGGAGTGCATATAGCAGTCAGGAACAGAGACGTTAGATCCCTGTTTATTGGTTACAGCCCCGGACAAAGTAAGCTGAAAGTACTATTTAACGTATGGCAGACAAGGTTCTTTGGGTGAATCTTTTATTAGACCAACTAAACAGTTGAAGAACAATATTTAAGCAAGCTTTCCAGTTCAAAAACCCTTCGTCAGGCTAAGGAAGTTTCAGCAGTTGGTGTGTGCTCTTCCTGAATGGAATGAAAAGTAAAGAAGCCAGAGGCTGGGCTGGTCTGCAGACAAGACAGGCAGTCAGTGAAAATGTAGATTGAGGAGTCAATGGGTGAGAGACAGGGTGGGTGGGGGGAGAAAAGGGGGATGAATAGTGGAGAAGTACCTGGGAATCAGCTGTCAGGCAGGTTATATAATGTGTCATAAATCCAATGTCTATATTTAGTCCATGTTTTTTAGTATCCAGGAGGTTGATGAAGTGGAGTTCATAGGCTCGTCTCTGGGAAGTGTTTTGTAAGTTCCCTTTGAGGATCAGGACTGAGAGATTGGAGAGAGAGTGGTTTTCTTGTGAGAAATGTGCCCCCACAGGTAATTGGGTATTCCTGTCTTTGATAGATTTCCAGTATGCATTCATTCTGGTGCTCAGTTGTTGTTTGGTCTCTCCTACGTATTTTCCATCTGGGCATTTGGTGCATTGGATGAGATCTATTACATTTCTGGAGGTGCAGCTGTAAGATCCAGGAATGCTATTTAATGTATAGCACCCATTGGTCCATATTCCAGTCTGGTTTATTCCCCATTCATGTCATAAAACAAGTCGCTCAAGAATGTCATCAAGGCAGAACTTGGCTCAGACACACCAGTTATCTAAAGTGTACTACTTCAATTTAAGAAAAAAAAAGTCTAAACAAAATTGTTCTATTAAATTGAATTAAATTCTGATCTGTAAGATGGGCTCCTTCAGTCCTAGTCTGCACCAGTGAATTTTAATGCATCAGTAGTATAAGCAATCCACACTAACACCATTTTTGGGTGAGAGTAACATATATGAAATGGACACAATGAACTGGATAATATACAAAAACAAATATGTATGCATCATGTAGTCACATATGGATGGATTCTCTGACCATCAGGAGGGGTGATATACAAACAGTTAGGGATGAGGTACTTGAGAGCATTAGGTATAAAAGAATGGACTGCCTTCACTATAGGCAGGCCCAACTGGGTGTACCCCATACATCACAGAACCTAATATGGTCATGGTGATGGTTCTCATTTGAAGACAGCTGCTTCTCCATCACATGAATTGAAAGGGCATCTCACTCTTGCCAAAGCAAAGCAGTAGGAACTGTGCTAAGTTTGTCTCAGCTGGGAATTTCTCTCTGCATAGTTTATTCTCGCTCAGCTGGAACCGATGCTCGTAATCAGCTGCCTTCTTTCATTATGCCCATTTTCTATCATTAAGATCTGAACAAATCAGCAACTGAGCTTATGAAACAGCATCAAGTAGTTCACAGGCTAGAAAGGAGCCAAATGTCAACATTATCACCAGGGAATGGAACAGAACCAAGAATAAAAGTTGCAGTTAACCAGAGTATAAATTAGCAATATCTAGAGTCAGACCCTGACCTGAAATTCAGATACCAACCCTGGGAAAATGTCTGCTTAGCATCACCTCTTAAACAGCTAAGTATTCAATAGATATAAATATGCATTAAGTAATTTTTTACTATTTTAAATTCTACATGATAGTCATGTAGAATTAGGAGACAAGTAACTCCTTGTTTTGGTCTTTTTCACAAGCTTTATTTGTATCTAGTCTGTGACATACTATTTCTATAAACCTTCAAGATATTTGAACCTTCATGTTAAATGTTGTGAGGAGATCTTGGTGCTTTTATTTGGAATTCCCATGCCTTAGGCAAAAATGCAAGACACACAAATTAGATTTGTTTGGGTTTGTTTAATTAAAATTACTAATAGTAATTAAGTGATCTATCTTGAAGAACCACACCAAGCAATTGATATAACTCTGTAAAGACCGACAGGCCTAAAATTAAACCTATGGTACCAGCTGTCCCTTGAAAAATGGGTTTGTCCACACATCAGGCTTTCCCTCTGCTCTGGCTGTACTAAAACACAATTTGGAAACAGAGTCCAAGAAGTATGATCTTGTGAAGCACCATGAGTGCGGCTACATGTGCATTAATGTGCTTTTCCTAATGTGTATGACATTTACTACCTCCAATGTTATTAGGTTGCCCTAATGCACAGTAGTGCAAGTGCATGCTTTGTAGGTGACAATGTGCAGTAGCCTTTAATGGGAGTTGAATTGAACTAACCCTGAGCCGTTGTGAAAAGCCAGTCCTTGAGACATCCAAAGAGCTTGAAATACTGGGTGCATGCAAACATGTATGCGGCACAGCGCTGGGCACTTTTAAAAGTAACCAGTGTTATGTTGCATGCATTTGTATAAATGGTGAAATGTATGACAGCGCTGAGAAAATGGCGGGAGTGCGCTTCTGAACTAACACATACCAAAGGTATTTTAGTTTCCAAGTGCACCATGACCATTTTCTTAATGCTGCTATGCATTTTGTTGTTTATACAAATGCATGTTATGCAGCACTGAATGTATCAGTTTGCGTGCTCTGCAGACTCGATTAATTGAGTCTGCTCCAATGCGCTGGATTTCTGGCGCTTCAAAACAGACAAATATAAGTGTATAAGTGCCCATTTTGTTTACTGTCTCATTCCTTATATCTGCACGCTTACGATGCTATATGCCAAAAAACTCCATGTTTTCTACATGGTTTCATTTTGTGCTTCACAGACCTTGACAGTGTGACTTTCATGTGGCTTGCCAAGCATTTTAAAAGGTCATTGGGTTTGTGAACTCAGGTTCAACTAATTAAACTGAATGGAGAATTTTGAAGTCATAAAAAGTAGAACATCAATAAAACATAAAACCTACCAGGCCAGTCCAGAAGTCAGCAAGGCTTTATGCCAGCCATTGAATAATGACAGGACCAAGGAATGCCAAATAGCAGCAGAGAACTCTAGGTGGAACCAGGAAGAAAGGTCTAATTCTACTCACTTTCACAAAGAAATGTGCAGCTAGTTTGTGCTTTGTCATGATTACAAACAAGAATGCCCCTAAATGGAGTCTTTCTGCCTCAGGTTGCTCTCTTTTGCCCCTCTCCAGTCAAAAGGAGACAGTGGCTGCACCTACACGAGATGCTGACTGCGCAGAAGCTCATTCCTACTGCACAGTAGCTTGTTACTACTGTGCAGTAGAGCTGCATGACACAAAGCATGATGTGACACTATTGCACAGTAGAAATGAGCTACTGCACAGTCAGCATCACCAAGAA
>NW_005841861.1:101130-110955 GCF_000455745.1 Alligator sinensis | reverse complement strand
GGTTCAGGGATACTACTGCAAAGTAACTCTGGTTCCTGTGCAGCCATTGAGTATTTATGTATGCAAGTACTAAATGACTGTGCAGTAACAACTGCACAGTCAGCATCTCGTGTAGATGCAGCCAGTATTACCTAGGGGAGGGAGTACTGGACTGTTTCACTGAACTCCAGCCCTAGTTCTAGCTTGGCCACCAGTCTACTGAGTGACCTTGTCCAATTCTTTTCTATGACTTAGTTTCTTCATCTATATAACAAAAAGAATGATGCTGACTTTCTTCATTAGGGCTTTGAAATCTCCTGATGCAAAAAAACAGCTAGGAATTATTATTCTAATATTATAAAAGCCTAAGTCTGTCTGTCTGTCTCCCCATAACACTTTATTCACACTCTGATTGGCTGATGGAAACAGCCAATCACAGTGCTCCAAGCATGGGGGAGCGCCGCCATGATTCCGTAGCCGCACTGAGAACCGGACAGGGGGTGGGGGAGCCGAGGCCAATGCTTCCCCACCCCACTCCCTGCAAGAGGCAGAGCAGCAGCAGCATGGGGTGTTAGGTGATGGCACTTCATCCCAGCACCCCCACCCCCACCCCGCCCCCTGTCATTCTTGATGAGCAAATGGCTAGTTATGTTACTATTCCTCTATACCAATGGCAAAAGGAAACCAAGAACCTTCATTTGGGAAGATGGAAAAAAATCCTCCACCCAGAGTGGTGACATGATGGTGTGTTATCCAGCTGTATCAACATTATAAGCTGATTTAATTAGAAGTTTCTCAGGGCTTTTCAGGAGTACATCTTCTCTTTTGTCTTCTATAACATAAAACTCCCCATCTGTGTACAACAAATAAGAATTATAAACAGAATTAATAGGCTATGTCATCATCTGTTTCCACAGCAGCAACTATGGGAAAGAAAGAACAGAGAAGAGAAAAAAAAAATGCTTAATTGTCCTATAATAAGTTCCTTACAACATATCCCTTGAAAAGGAGCTAGTAAGTGGCCTATTTGTGTAGATGAATCAACTCAGAGTCTCCATCTCTCACAGGGATGAAAGCAAAACTGATGTTCACAGAAGAATGAGCCAATTTCACAATAAGGAGAATAGGGATGTAAATATTGTTTTAAAAAATTATCCATTTAACCTCCTCTAATTATATTGGTCAAACAGTTAACAGATAGCTCATACTTAGTTTAGTGTCCTCTGGCAGGAACAGCCTTAGCCCAAGCCTCAGCCCCTTATGTCTTCACCATGCACCTGGCACTGTACAGGCCCCAAGATGCTGGCTAGGAGCCATGGGCAGGGTGCAGTGGGTGCAGTGCTGCTCAGCTGTAGAGCCGTGGCATCCCCTTACCCCCATGGGCGGGGGCTGGGGCTGTGGATGGAGTAAGGGCCCCAGTGGCACAGCCTCTACTGGACACACTGCATTCTTCCCCCTCCCACCCATGGCACTAGGGCTGCATAGGACCTGGCCTAGGCTGAAGTGGAGCTGAGCACATGGATGGCTTGGCACAAGGAGGCGCTGTGGCAGCTAGAGCAGGAAGTGCTGAGTCTGAGAAGTTGTCACCAGTCCCTCATGCAGTGAGCGCGGCCCCAGGGTGCTCCTGAGGGGTGGCAGCACAGCAGCACCAGCCTGGGAGGCTGCTGTTGCAGCCCTAACACACCCCCCAGGGTTGCTGCTGCACTGCCACTCCTCAGAAATAGTAGCTGTGTGCTCAGCCCCACTTCAGGGCTAGGCCAGGCCCCACATGGCCCAAGCACCATGGGACGAGGGGGAAGGATGTAGCACACCTGGTAGAGGCCACCCCACTGGGACTGGACCTCTGTTTCCCCTGGGGCAAGCTGGGAAGGGTCCAGCACAGCCCAACAGCATGGAGGAGCCTTCCAGGTCCAAGCCACAGTGGCGTAAGTGCAGCTGGAAGTGCAGGGAGCCTGCTGGGGCCGTGCTACTGCAGGACAGGGGGCCTGGCAGTTTCCTCCCTTCCCATGGTGGTAGGATCTGGGCACAGAAGTGTGCAGCCCCGGCTCCATCTGCAACCCCAACTGTAGCCCCTGCCTGTGGAAGCAAGGGAAGCCATGCCTTGGCAGCTGGGCAGCACCCCCTAGTGGCTCAGCCATGCCTCCTGGCTGCCACCCACGGCTCCCTGCCAGCAGTGTGGGGCCCACACTGCACTGGGAGCAAGGTAAAGACAGAAGGGGCCAGGACTGTTCCTACCAGAGGTCACTAAATGGTAAACAGTATAAATATCATTGTCATTTAATCATTTACACATTTAACTGGTTACATTCCTAGAAGAAAATTACCCATGAGTGCTATGACACACAGAGAAGGACTGCTGACCTCTTCAGAGACCTGCTGCTTGAACCAGAGCTACCACTCCCACTTTCTCCCTCTGCCTCTGAACCATTATCATATTTGTATCTTCTCTATAAGGGGAAGATTTGTATGTGTATGTAGGAATGGGGAGGAGGAGGGGTGATGAGTTCGTTTTGCTGATTTCTGAAAATACTCATAACATGTGACTACAGTTATTAAATACTATTTGATCACTTACTTAGTTTTCCCATCCTCAACAATTTTTTCTACAGCTCCAGAGAAAGAGGAATCCCACTTTGGGACCTCTACTAGATTCACTGTATGTGCAAATCAGCTTATGAACCCAAGTCATGGAAAAGGATTCCTTTGTGACAGGTGCAGCAGAAACACAAACTAACAGATCATCCCTGTTCCAAAGAGGTTACAATCTAAATGAGGATATGGACATATGGACACCTTACTACAGACAAAATGGCAGAGGGCTTTTCTGTCTGTCACTTGCTGCGCAGTAATTGACCATGTGCATGTTCTTACCCCGTGGCACAGAGAAACTACACCGCACTAACTTACTGTTCTTTCACTGAGGCAAAGCTGATAAGATTAGCTTCCTCTTACTGCAGGGCAAGAAATTATGTGTGGGCAGTTGTCATGCAGCACCTAAATGTCTGGAAAAGCCCCCCTCTATTTTATTTTTTTATGTAAAATTTTCCTATGTCCACACTTTAATTCTGCTGTCCAGTGTCTCAGGTCCCATATCAATTAATGCTATTTTTTATGGACTCTTAGACCTTTCTTCTCCAGTATTTTAGTGGCTGTGTAATTTGATTGCCCCCTCTCTAATGATTTTCCTTTTCTTATATGCACTATTTTAGCTTGTGAAGTATCCTGTATTGTTATTTGTATTCTGGTAGTGCCTAGAAGCTCCTACTGAGATTGGGGCCTTGTTGTACTACATATTGTACAGGCACAAGATCAAAAGCATCCTTGCCGTAAAGAACTCACCATCTAAAACAGACAAGACAGAAAAAAACAATGTAAACAATTGCCAAAAACCTTGTTAGTTAGAATTACTTACTTTTCTGGCAATCACTCATTCAAACCCCACTTCACTCATTCCTCACAACAAACCCTTTGTGCATACATGTACTTATTTGATATAAATATGATAGGAGCAAACTAAATTTAACTCTCCACTTGGTTTCACAGTAACATTGGTTTGATACAGAAACCCACTTCCTGATAGTTACACTCATCCATTCAGCCAGCAGACACCATGCCCGCATCCAGATGAGCACAGGCATTCAGTTCCCTGGGGACAAGTAGCAGCCGTGCACCTTGTGGTTGTCCCTGGGGAAATGCCCATGCCATGCACACTTTGCCAAGTGACCCTGGGGGTAGAGGAGGCTGGGCCAGCACTGTGCTGGCCACAGCAAATGTACCTGGAGCCCTGGGGGCCTCCAGGGGCTGCAGCTTCAGCGATCCTGCTGAGCAGAGCCTGGCCAGCAGGTGGACCACAGCTCTGGGCTGCTCAGCTCCACTTTTCAGCTGCACACGCTGCCTGTGTATGCGCTGCTCCATTTTTTTTTCCAAATTTTTTTTTTTTACCTCTGGATATCCATGGGTCAAAAAAATGTGCAGGAAAAAAACCCTGAGCAGTGCATGCGTGGGCAGTCTGCTCTCGTAGTGTGGAGAACAGCTGACTGTGCAGATGTTTCCAATGTCACATATTGCACGGCTGCACTTGTCTGGAAACACCGCATAAGACTTATGTACCCAGTCACAACTGACCAGCATAACTTGAATTTCAAATGCTAAGGTCTGTAAAGAAATGTTCATAATTAAGTCATAGATTAATTTAAAAAATAACAACACAAAAGATTCCCCCAAAATGTTAAGGGAAAGTAATTTGAAAGGTAGAATTTAAAGAATCCACAGTTTGCTTCTGGACACTGTGGCTGCATCCACACATGCAGGCACGTGTGCTTGTAGCAGCTCAAATAGCAGCAGCACAAATTTGGGCCAGAGATTTGCATACATTAGTGGCAATGTGCAGAGGGTACACAGTAGTGCACATGAACCCCCTGAGCGCACTGGTGCACCTCCCCCCTGACAAGCCATGCTACCCATTTAGGTGATGAGCGGGGGAGAGCAGGCAGGAGCACCAGTGCCCCTCTGCCCCCACCCCGCCGTGACTGCTGGCTGGAGAGCGGGAGTGCCAGATGAAGCTGAGCAGCCACTTCCCAGTCAGCGCAATTGGCTGCAGGGGACTCCCCCGGTCGGTGAGATTGGTCATGGGGGGACCCCCCCCACCGAGTTGCTGACTGGCTCCTGGCAGGGCACGTGCCCCCTCCACCCCCCCCCGACTAAGGTGGTACCAATCACCCATGGCACACATGCCTGAACATGCATTTTGTTGTGGGACAAATTGTGCCAGTTGGGGCAAACTGACCCTGCCAAGCTCCTCCAAGATGTGCAGCCAGGGGAAGTTAGAGACTGGGGCCAGCACCTGTGCTGGCCCCAGCAGTATAAAAAGCTGCCCTGTTGAGCAGCTCAGGGCTATTTGCCCTCAGGAGCTTCTCAGGCCTGGCTAGTTGACCTTATCTGAGTGGCCCCTATACCCTCTATGCACTGTAGCAGTCTGGCAGTGGGGGCAAATAATCAAATCCAAATCAAATTGGGAGACCCATTAAAAGCTCTGAATTGATTCGAAAAAGATTCAGAAAAGATTTGGCAATTTTGAAGACAGTCTTGTGGAGAAACAGAAACTGAGAAGAAACTGAGAAGAGGGAGGGAAAAGAATAGGGTGGAAGACTGCTCTGATATTAACATATGTAGCTGCCCAGTGACTGTGATCTTTCCCTGAGTTCCCTTCCAATCACAGTGCTCTGGGGAAGGAACGTAGATATACATAAACAGCATATAAGGCTCTGTGTGAAGCCTCTCTCTCCCTTTTGTGTCTGTCTGGAAGCAACAGTGAGTCAAAGGTACTGGCTTCTTAGTCAGTCTCTTGCTAGTCTCCTTTCATGGAAACAATTCAATACACCAACTGTGATCTTTCCCTGAGTTCCCTTCCAATCACAGTGCTCTGGGGAAGGAACGTAGATATACATAAACAGCATATAAGGCTCTGTGTGAAGCCTCTCTCTCCCTTTTGTGTCTGTCTGGAAGCAACAGTGAGTCAAAGGTACTGGCTTCTTAGTCAGTCTCTTGCTAGTCTCCTTTCATGGAAACAATTCAATACACCATACTAATTATCCTTGCCTAGAATCCCTCTACTTATCCCTATCCAACCCATTCCTTTCAACTTATTCTTCCCCCCCAAATCCTCTTATTTGTTCTTGTTATTTTCCCCCAACACTTTTTAAAAAGAAAGCTGTGTTTTCCCTGACAGTGTGTCATCCATCACTGTGCAGAAAAGCACATATATTACACACACACATTAAACACATACAAGATATTACACACACACATATATTATACCAGGGACAGGGAATTATTTTGGGCGGAGGACCGCTTACTGAGTTTTGCCAAGCCATCGCAGGCCCCATTACAGGGAGCCTGGGGCAGATAAATATTAATTTTCTAAATGTTTTAGAGGCCCTTCAAGCTAGACAGAATGGCCTGGCGGGCTGCATCCGGCCAATGGGCTGCATTTTGCCCATCCCTGTATTATACACACACAAGATATATTACACACACACATTTTCCAGCACAGCAAATATTATGAAGCATGCTGGAAAGGTAGGTGCCAGGTCTTCTGGCAGGGGAGGGAGAGAGGCTAGAGAGGGTAGGGGGAGAGCTGCAAGTTCCCCCCTTCCCACCAAACATAGATATACCCTCTTTCCTGGCAGTGATGAGTCTTCTGCTGCCAGTGGGAGCAAGGAGGTGGGAGCAGTAACTATCCCTGCACCACCTCCACTAACACCAGAAATAACCGCCAGCACTAGCATGCCAGTCTCCTCCACCCCAATTTTAGCTCCCAACATGAGCCTCCCAGTGACAGAGGAGGAGCTGGATCTGGAAGCAGAGGAGCTAAGTGCCATAGCTAAGGAAGTTCTGGGGAAGGAGGGAAAATCTGAGTTTGTGCTCCACACCCCTCAAAGTTCCCCTACAGGCAGGTCTCTTCTGGAAGGCACTTTGGAGGAGGTTGTGGGGGCAGGTGGATCAGCTTCCCCTGTTGTTGTGCCTATGCCTGCTGAGGAGGGAAATAAGCCAGGATCCCCACCCTCAACCCAGAAGCAGGGGGCAGGGAGGATAGTGTAGTGTGGGATCATTTTGAGTTGACAGATGATCCCAGGTATGCTACCTGCCAACACTGCCAAAGGCAGATCAGCCAGGGCAAGGAGGTGAAACACTTCACCACCATGGAGATGCTGCTGCATCTCGGGAGGCAGCAGCCCCTTGCTCTTGTTCCTTCTCAACCTGGCACCAGTGGGAGCATGCACAAAAAGAAGTCCCCCTCCCACTCCAAAGCCCCCTTCCCCATGAAGCAGAAGCAGGCCACCCTGGACCAGTGGTGAAAAGCCACAGACAAAGCGGGGTGCATTGCAAGGGCAACCAAGGTCACTCAGAGCACTGGAGAGATGCTTGCTCTGGATGTCCAGCCCTTCTCCTCTGTTTCATAGATTTCATAGACATTAGAGCTGGAAGGGACCTCAGAAGATCATCGAGTCCAGCCCCCTGCCTCAGGGGCAGGAAGTCAGCAGGGATCATAGGAACCCAGCAAGATAAACATCCAGATGTCTGTTGAAGGCATTCAAAGTAGGTGCTTGAACCACCTCCAGTGGCAATCTATTCCAAACCTTGGGGGCTCGGACAGTAAAGAAGTTCTTCCTTACGCCTAGCCTGAAATGGTCATGGAGGAGTTTGTGACCATTTGACCTTGTCATCCCTTGGGGCGCTCTGGTGAACAGAGGTTCCTCCAGATCCTGGTAAGCACCCCTGATAAACTTATAGGTGGCTACCAGATCACCCCTGAGCCTGCACTTTTCCAGGCTGAAGAGTCCCATGGCTCTCAGCCACTCTTCATAAGGTCTGCTTTCCTGACCTCTGGTCATGTGCATGGATCTCCTCTGCACCCTCTCAAGCTTCTCCAAATCCTTTTTGAATTGTGGAGCCCAAAACTGGATGCAGTACTCCAGCTGCAGCCTCACCAAGGCCGAGTACAATGGGAGAATGACATCCTGAGATTTTCTTAAGCATCTGTGGATGCAGCTTTACTTGCTGCAGCATCACATTGAAGGCTCATGTTCATCTTGTGGTCAATCATGACCCCCAAGTCCCTTTCATCCACAGTGCTAGCCAGCATAGCACTGCCAAGCCTATAAGGATGCTGCAGGTTTTTCTTCCCAAGGTGGAGAACCTTGCATTTTTCAGTGCTGGCAATGCGGTCCTTAACCAGGTGATCCCCATAGTGAAGAAGCTTGAGAATCAATGGAAAAATTCCAGGGGATCAATGTTCCTGGCTGAGGCAAGCTGCTTTCACCAGAGGTGCAGGCACTGGTGAAGTGGCTGGAGGCCATCAAGAATGGTTCAATCCACTGCGGTCCAGTATGGTCCACGTGCTGGTGGACATGTGCAACCCAAGGGTGAAGGGGAGCATCTGCAGCAGCAAAACCCTTGATCACTGGATGGAGGTTCTGGTGTACAGAATTCGGGAGGCAGAAGGGCAGAAGCAGGGGGAGGTGGAAGAGGGGGATCCACTTTCCCATGACAGCACTCCAAGCATCAGCCAATCTCCTCAACCACACCCACTGCCAATGTGGGCCAAGGGCATGGCTTCAATGTTGGGGTCCAGTGGCACCAGACCCCACCATCCAGCAGGTAGCGTGGAGGCCTCGGTGGCTACCTATCTCACTGAGGATGTGGAGCCACTGCAATGCAACCCCTTGGCCTATTGAGCAATCCGCAGCTAGATGTGGCAGGGTCTGTCCTGTCCTGTCCACCAAACAGTGTTCCAAGCGAGAGGGTGGTCAGCATTGCTGAGGATGTTGTGACACCCTACTGCTTTAATGCCCCGCTCTCAGAGCTGGAGGCGGAAGTTGAGTTTTTCACCAGCCAGCAGGGGAAGAACATCTCCCTTGTGTTGAGTTCCCATGCCAGGATGAACTTGGAGGTACGGGATGGGGTATGGGGATGGAGGAGACCCCAGGTCCTGGGCATGACCTAAAACTGTATCCTGCTAAGGTAGGGAGGCCTGGTGGAACTGCTGGTGACACGGCAGCCTCAGGAAATGCAAAGACTGCTAACATCCCTGATAAAAGGTGGGTGGGGGGAACCTGATAATCTCCAGTCACCACATACATGTACAGTCCTGGCTGGGGAAAGCCATCTGTGAGGCATGGGCTGTGAGCGTACAGAGCTATGGAATGGATGTCACACCTAGACATCAGGGACCTAAATGGGCAGCCTCCTACCTGGGTAACATCTAAATCAGTTTTCCATCAAGGTGTGGCAGGAGAAAGAGGGGCAGGCGGTTGGCTCAGAAAGAGGTGGGGAAGCCAAGATCAACCAGCACTGGGCAGGCCCCCCATTACAGGCTACCATCCCTGCTGCATTCATCCCACTCTGCCTTAACACACACAAGGCAGAGACAGTTCTTTGGGTCAATCTTATACCTGTTATTAGACCAAATGAATAGTTGGAGAAATATATCTTAGCAAGGTTTTGGGTATAAAACCCCTTCATCAGGATGAGGAAGCATCTGCAGTGGTGTCTGTGCTGTTCCTGGATGGAATGAATAATAAAGAAGCCAGAGGCTGGGCTGATATGCAAGAAAGCCAGTCAGTGATAATGTAAATTGAGGTATCAGGGGGTGAGACAGAGGCAGGTTATAGTATGTCATAAATCCAATGTCTATATTGATACAAAAATGTCATGGACTCAAGGAGGTTGATGAAGTGAAGTTCATAGGCTCATCTGTGAAAAGTGTTTTGTAAATTCCTTTTGAGGATCAGGGCTGAGAAATTGGAGAGAGAGAGAGTGGTTTTCTTGTGACAAATGTGCCCCCACTGGTAATTGGGTATTCCTGTCTTTAATAGATATCTGGTGTGCATTCATTCTGGTACACAGTTGCTGTTTGGTCTCTCCTACGTATTTTCCATCAGGGCATTTGGTGCACTGGATGAGACATAACATTTCTGGAGGTGCAGCTTTAAGATCCAGGAATGGTGATGGTTCTGTTGTGGGATGTAGCAATTGTGGAGGTACTGGAGATATGTTGGCAGGTATTGCATTTCTTGTTATGGCATGGTCTGGATCCATTCACTGTGTTTTGACATGTAGGAAGTTTGCTTCTGGTGATGAGGTTAGCGAGGTTCAATGCTTGTTTGAATTTACAAAACACCTTTTGTAGACAAGCCTACAAACTTCACTTCATAAATCTACTGGATATAAAACTCATGGACTCAATATAAATATTGGATTTATGACACTATAACCTGCTGGACATCTGACTCCCCAGGTACCTCTACACTTTTATCTGCTACATCCCCCTTCCCAACCCCTCAC
>NW_005841861.1:79591-101074 GCF_000455745.1 Alligator sinensis | reverse complement strand
CCCCCAGCCTGTCTCTCACCCCCCTGACACCTCCATTTATATTTTCACTGACTGGCTTTCTTGCATATCAGCCCAGCCTCTGGCTTCTTTACTATTCTATCCAGAAACAGCACACACACCAACTGCAGATGCTTCCTCAGACTGACAAAGGGTTTTTAAACCCAAAAGCTTGCTAAGATATATTTATCCAACTATTCAGTTGGTCTAATGAAAGACATCAGATTGACCCAAAGACCCGTGTCTGCCTATGTCCTTAGATCAACATGGCTACAACCTTCACCCTTTAACACACACAAGTGATACGAGTTTTGCTTTCAAGAGTTTGAGGGGCACTTTCACAGAACCCCCTGCACCTATATCCTTGAAACTTGGAAGGCTTCATGCTCTCAGAAGGGGCTACCATCTCTACTGTTTTTATCTGAATTGGCAAAACAATGACAAAGTTACAGGTATTTTCCCATTATACTCTATGGCCAAATCTCTGAATCTGATTTGGCTGAATCAAATTGGGACTGAGAGTCGAATCACCGAATTGAATCATGGTCCCTCTGAATTGGTAGAATCTGAATGGAATACTTGACACGTCGCACAGGCCTACTATATACATACATACACATACAGAGAGAGAGAGAGAGAGAAAGAATGAGAGAAAAAGAGAGAAAGAGATATCAATAAACATTGCCCAACTGATCTATTTACAATGTTAAAGCAATTTGGAAGCCTACCAGTGCCTCTATCATCATAATAAAATTAACTCTAAATATCTATACTCTTTGATGCATACCTTGCACCGGCAATAAGGCATGATATTCAATCCCATAATCATACCTCCTGCTGTGCACATGTGGCTAGACAGGAAACATTATTATGGGGATCATACATCAGATCCTATGACATATTTACTTGCATATCTGCCAGGGGTCATAGGAATAGAGCAGAGGCCATACAGATGAGTGCAGGTAAGCGATACTGTACATGGAGGGAGTGCTTGGAAAACTGCAGAGAGCTTTGGCAGATGACATATTTGCACCAGTATAACCAGCTGGTACGTCAGTGTAACAAGGAGCAGACAGATAACATAAGTCGCCTACAGCAGCGTAGTTTACTTAAAATTCAGTGTAGAATTAAGCCAGAAGAATCAGGCATAAAACTAGACTAGCTAAGTTAAACCAGTGTAAGCCTCTTTCATTCATTTCCATCCCAGGGCAGCTGTATGCTCAGTGTAAACAGGGTGTTGCTCACCCCCCTCCCGCCCTGTAGTCAGGTGCTGTAATAATACCTACTCCAAGCAACCATCCCTAAATAGCTGCTCATCCATCCCCTCTGTATCTCATTTGTATTTGCATTACATACAGGTATACTTTATATCAGTTTTGTATAAACAGACCGTCCATCAAGGCCCAGAGACGACAGTGCAAGAACCCATCAAAAGTGCAGACAAATCTAATAACACTGGTGGGGAAGAGGGGATAATCCTTTTAGCTGGCACTAAAATTGAATAGGGTGGGATTAGATCACACAGGAGAAAGCAACTTTTGGGCACAATAAAGTAAACTAGGACCCAGAAGACCAGGCTTATATATTGGCTCTACCACTGTCCTGTTGGGTAAGTCACTTCACCTCTTTGTACCTCAGGTCCCCATCTATAAAATGTTGATGACACGTCTGACCTCCTCTGCAGTGGTGCCATGTAGGGGGTACACATGCACCCCCTAAGACCGCTGGTGCACCCCCTGACAGGCCATGCTCCCCACATAAGTGACAGGCAGGGGGGGCAGGCAGGAGCACCGGTGCCCCCCCTGCAAATGCCGGCTGGGGAGTGGGACCCCCTCCCAGTCGCTGACTGGTTGCTAGGGGGGCATGTGCCCCCCTGACTCAGGTGGCACCAGTCACCCATGCTCCTTTGTAAAGTGTGTTAGATCTATTGATAAAAGAATCCAATGTAAGAGCTAATCAGTATCATTGGAGTGAAGCAGTCTTTCTGTATTCAAGGAATTGTTTCAGAAGGGTTGTATCTGCCTCTGTCTCCCACACCTGGTACAGAAAAGCACAAACAATATATATATATTTTAAAGATAGATCATGATGGTACAGTTTTATCAGGAACAAATAATAGTTTACATGTTGCGTTCTTGAATTACACAGACATTTTAACTAAAGTTTTATTTTCTCTGTTTTTCTCTACTAATACTTACAGCAGAATGATGATGGGCTCCTTCTCTGTTTCCCTCAACAAGCACAGAAGGTAAATGAACACTAAACAGCATTAAACCATCTCCCTAAGGAAGCCCTGAGGCATGTGTCATTATTGGATGTTATTTCCTTGAAGTTTAACTGTTGTACAGTAGGTAGGGGTGCCTATCTGCAAGAACACATCACCAGAGAGAAGAACAAACACTTACTGGGCTGGTGGAGACTTTAACTCTCCAGCTGCCAAAAATGAAATTCTGCTTTGCCATCTTTTAGGTTGAAGCAATGTGATACCAGCTGATGCAGGAAAACCATTAGCTTCATATTGTGGCATTTGGTCATGAGACTGAGTTACTCTGAATATTCAAAAGTTAGTCCAGTAAAACCAGGCTACTACTATGTCTACATGCTCCATCCACCTGTGCTCACTTTCACATGCTAAAATAGAAATGGGGTAAAGAAGCCACTCCAGAGGCATCTCCTGGGCTGCTCCTAAGCTATCCGGAGACTGTGTTCTTGACAGTGACTCTGGAGGACTGCTGCACTGCTGGGTTTGGTGCATGTGAGTGGAAGTGGGTGGGCAGGGCATGATTGGGAACATCTCCCCTGGGTCATACCAGGTATGTAGTAGAAACATTGCCTATGTAACAGTTCATAGTATTCATGTCATATCAGGTCATTCTGGCTAGTCCAGTGATTTGAATTCAGCAGCACCTCCAGCAAGTATTTCAGAGGGAAACAAACCCCTCCTACCTGACATACATATAGCAAATGGTATTTCTCTATGGTGAGAATTTCTTGCCTGACTCCAGCACAAGATCAGTTTATGGCCTGCGCAGTGGGGTTTGATTTTTCCTGTTTAATCTTTAATAACTGCAAATGTTATTACTGATCATGGGAGTCTTTCATCCTTTACAAAAGCCTGATATGCTATTTTTCTTAAAAGAAGACACTTCTTTACATGCCATACAGACATTTTGGCACTGAATAACCCAAGCTATTCGAATACCTTGTGTATATAAAAAGGTATTTCCTTTCATCCACCACTCTTCAGTTTTGAGTGTGCTTTGATCATGCAATGTTGTTTGTCATTATCCCTTCTATCACTAGTTAAACCTCATAAAGACCTAGGGCTTCTCTACACAGAGATGTTAATATATAGTAAGCTACAATGTGCATTTATCTCTTACTAGTGACTCCTCGTTAACACCCCCCATGGATGCTCAGTGCACACTTGGTGCAGGGCAGCTTATAACACTTTCAAAGTAAAGTGAATTCACAGCCTGGCTTCCCTTGGTAGATAAGGCCCAATCTTTGTAGTTTCTCATCACATGAAAGCCCTATTATGCCTTAAGCCTCACTACCTGTCCATCTACCTTTTCAGTTTCCTCTTTAATCACTATAGGTAAATTTATCCCTGACTGACTTGAATGCGGTTGCATTCGAGATTAACTTGACTCAGTGTCCAAACACAATCTTTACAAGCACAGGAAGGATGACCAAAACCCTTGTAATAGTAATTCTCCACATTTGTAAGTCAGTTCCTCTGCAGTCAGCTCCTTAAGCTAGTCAGAAGTGAGACTGAGAATAAATCTAGATAGCAAGGCCTATCCCTTAAGGCTGAACAAATCACTGTATCTGATAATGAGGGGCTGGAAATTCTCATTCTAGCTAAGTATCCTTCAGCCTAATTCAGTCCTAGTTAAAACTATGCAGCTTGCTGATGTCAACGGGGATGCACAGTTTAAGATCAGAATTTGACTTTCAGTTTCCAGGTTTCTCCTACTGATGTAGTTTCCTGGAATCATTCCTTTCAACTTCGTTTCCTAAAGAACCCCTTAGTACCAGCTGCTCAGCATGAAGGATGAAGGCAAATACCCCAGGTTTGCCCATGGGTTCCAGCATGTCCTTGAGTAAACAGTATGCGGAAACCTATTACGATAATTATGTTTTATTATTTACCAGCTGTTTGTGAGACCTTGATTATCATCCAGCAACTCATGAACATCACACAGGTCCCTCAGAAACCTGCCCCAGTGGGTATCCATCTGGGACTTGAGCTCTTAGCATCATTAAGTGGGAGGGCAGAAGGATGCCTGCAAAAAGGGAGCCATTAATGTGCAGCACCATCTCATTTGAGCTGCCTATAATGAAACCTAACAGATCTTTTTTTTTTTTAATATATGTAGGTGCATTGCCATCTGTTCTCATTATAAATTATTCATGTGAAAGTCAATATATTGTCTGAGATCTACACTAGACCTTTTCTATTTTGAAGGAGCTACAAGAAGGTGTTTCAATCACATTCTGAAAAAGGACAATGGGCGTATCTACACATGCACATTTACTGCACAGTACCTGAAATTACTGCACAGTACAGGTGCATGTCTACACGGGCATGCCCGTACTGCACAGTAAATATGGCGATTTACACTAACTTGCATCATACAGGTATCAAATTTATGCCCAATTAGTTACTGCAGAGTAATGCACATGTAGATGACTTACTGAGCAGTAACGCTGTGTGTAACTGTAGTCCCAAGTCAGTCCATACACAGCGTTAATGCACTTTAATGCCAAGTGTAGATGCTGGCCTATTCCCACTTACTGTGCAGTAAATTTAAGCTGGCATAAATGCATGTGTAGACATTCCCATTATTGCTTTAATTTTAAATTGCTTCTGCTTGTATTTTGTGGGATCAGGTACATTCTTGTAGGTTAAATCATAGGATAGGAAGGTTAATTCCTGTTGGTTCTATTGGTTAGAATGTCTTCTCTATGCCCACCCCCCCACCCCAGTAACTCTCTAGCTTCAAAAAATTGACTGTGAATGGGAGATGGTTCCAAAATGTAGGTGTCCTTACAAATATAAGAGACTTGGCAACAATGAATGGCAGTGTTTGCTAGTTCAGAACTAAATGAACACCATCAGTAAGGTTCTCAGTGCCCTACTTAAAAAGCTTTAATTTTCTCAGCATACAATATTCTGTCCTGTGTCAAATCATGATATGATTCAGCATATGTAAATTATCATCCATTTGAAGCAGGTTCATGAAGGGGTAATATTTATTCTTCGTTTGGAATTAGATATTCCCTACAACATTCAGGGCATTGTAAAAGAGGAAAGTGGAAGAAATATTTGTGAAAATGAGCATTATCTTCTGACTTTACTAGTATTTTCTTTTGATTATACTGAAAGTTCAGGTGTAGATAGATCATAGGCTGACATTTCAAACTTGGGTGGCATAAAAGACCCACCTAAATTCATAGTAAGAACCTTAAATAAAGAGGCTGATGTTTAGTAGTGTTGAAGTTCCACCCCTCTGAATGACATCTGGTGCTTAAAAGCTTTGAGAAGTGCAAAAACTTAGGTACCCATCTCTGGATTTAGCTGCTTAATTTTAGTTTCCCAAATAGGAAAATTTTGGCCATGATGCATCTTGCTCCCAAACCTCCTGAAAAGTAATTTCTGGAGTTGCCATAAGTAAAGGATTTTTACTTGACCTGCCTCTCCATCTCTTCATTCTGGACTATTACTGTGATTGTTTTTCCTCTCATCTTTTCCATTATCCTCCCTTTATAACTGCTTAGATACTGCTCAAAGCTCACACATTTTCCCTGGTGCTTCACAACCATTTTCCCCAAATACAAGATGAAGTCTCTTTCCATTCACCAACTGGCAACTTTGAAGCAAAACTACTGAAATTCTGAACTAAATTTTTTTTTTAATGCCCCAGGTCAAAATTTACCATTTTCACAGAGAATTTTGCCCTTTTCTGAAGAAAGATGACTTTTTGCTATTAAATGGAAATTTTTTTTTTCTGGAGACATTGTGTTTTACTTCAACAAACTCACTCAAAAAATGAGGTGGAAACAAAACATCTTTTTTGGATATGTACATATTTTTGCATATTCTTTCCTCCCTAGTCTAGCCATGGCATTATTGGGTTACCAGTGTCATGATTGAATTGGTCATGAGGGGGTTCTAAAGAGTAATGCTATTCCCACGTTAGAGACTTAAAATCTTAACATGTTGGAAAAACAAAATTGTGGGTCTAAAACAGAGGAAGTTTGTTGCGGCTCTGCTCTCCCATTGAGTTCTTTTCAAATGTTCACTATCATCTTCCCACAAGCAATGGGCTGCTGGGCCTACCTGAAAAATTTGCAGATCTTCTGATATGCATACTGAGGCCTGAAGTTCATAGGAGGATCTGTGTAGGGCTGAGACTCAGTGCCTTTGCAGCAGCATTGGTTCACTGTGCTCTGGCACTTAGCCTTATCAGCCATTCTACCACACTTTCCTCTAGTTCACTTCTGTCCCATATTCCAGTTTAAAGACTACTGCAGAGGATAGACATGGAAAACTAATTCATTGTATCCCAATGTGTTGCCCCTAGTCTGTTCATAGCCCCCACTTCACCAGCAAATATCCCTAGACCCACAGATATGTGCAGTACCTGTAGGTACAGTCACAGTGATAGCTGAACCCTGCTTTCTCATAAAAGAGAAGAGTTTTGTGCAGGGTTGTTCCTAGTTCCCTCGGTACAGTGGTAGGATTGGACCCTATATAGTGTTATTTCACTGGATTCAGTTCTGTTTGTGGGTAAATGTTGACCAGCGACCACACAAGAACACCAAATTGGTTTAACTTTTAGCTTAATTTAAATTTCAGCTTAGGCCTCATGGACTATCATGCGTGAATCTGCTAAGGAAACTAGTTCCTTATCACTATTCGTAGTAGGAATAGAGATGTTATTTAAACAGAACATTTCATATAAGAGTAAAATAAAATTGGCAATACCACCTCAATATTAATTCTAAGGCAGTGTCAATGAAAATAATATATTAATGCAATTAAGTGTATATGGTAGAGTAATGTTGTAACCACAATGGTCCAGAAACTATGTGAAAGGCAAAAATTTCTTAGGACAATATATTTTATTGGTCCAACTATATAGTTGGGATAGCTTGTCTTACCCTATCCCAACTGTACAATTGGTTCAATAGAAAATATCACCCTAAGAAATCCTTGCTTTTCATCAAATATATATAATAGTTATATATGAATGGATAATGTGAATAGTCGTATGATATTGCATGGATATGTACTAATATAATCAAAAGAAAATAAGTGTTAGCAATGATTGTCTACTTGCAAAATCAGAAGATTATGCCTATTTTCACAAGGAATTTCTTCCACTTTCCCCTTTTATAACGCCCTGCATTTTGTAGAGACTATCTAGCTCCAAACAAAGAGGAACTATCAACCCTTCATGAAACCATTTCAGTCTGATAAAATGTTTAAAGAGAACCAAGTTTAGCATGGACTTAGTTTTGCCTCCAAATAAACAATTGCAACCAGTACCTGTGAAACTGAGGGGAGGAAACAGCCTTTGTGTTCTAAGTGGAACTGCTCATTTCTGCTGGAGCAGCTGAAACTCTGGGAGTTTTCTTGGACATAACAACAAACCTATTTTACAAACATTCTTTAGAGAGGTTCCCAGCTAGCTCTGCTAAGGTCTATTAGCATTAGTGCTACATGCTACAGAGAAAAGTTATTTCTTGGCTCTGGGACTGAGTCATGGTTTTCATGCACTAAGCTTTCTATCTTGCAGTGCCAATCTAGTTCTAATCAAACACAGTACTTAATTATATGTTAGTAGGTTTTGTTGGATTGGGCCCACAGTGTTTGAGACCTATGGCCAGAGCATAGAACAGAGTTTCCAACTGCAGGGTGAATAGAAGGGAGGTTGCTGTGCTGACTGAAGTACATGGGCAAGCCAGCTGCAGGACTGGACAAGTTCATCTGTGCCACAGAACGTGCCCCCTAGGACTGTGGTCTGTAGACCACATTCTAGCTAGGATCAGCTCCTCATACTCTTTTTCTAGTGTTATCAAAATATTCTATGGTCTGAAATGTGCAGATATAGGTTCACTACACCCAATTATCCATCTCCATTCCAGCGTATCAAAAAGCAGGAAGATGTAGTTTTACTGATCCAGAAATAAGTTCTGTGCACACATGAGATTTAACACAAAGATCTTCTTGATGGACAATGCCAGTGGCACATACAAGGTACCTCAAAGCACATCAAATAACCTTCTCATATATAATATTGCAGCTACAGGGCAAAACAAATACCAGAGGCCTTGTAGAAACACTGCCTTGGAATTGACAGAAAGGCTTCATTGTCATTTTTATTTTACTTTTATATGACTGATTCTCCCATGAATCTTTTGCAGATGCAAACATACTCCCATGAATGAATAATATTGATAAATGGGTCACCTACCTGCTAATTTTCTTTACATGTGGCATGACCCTGTATTTTATAGTTAATCATTTTAAACAGCTGGTATGATACGAGTTTCCATCAGTGTCTGTGCAGGAATAATGCAAGGCATTCTTCTACTCCTGGACAATCATGGCTACAATATCACTCCAACACTGCTGATCAGCCATGTAATTGTTTAACCCTTGGATTTTTTTTAACCAACATTTCATTTACCTACATTTCATTTTCCCTTTTTAAACTTTAACATTTCATGAGAATTTCAAAATTAGAAATGTATTGATAAACTCTTGTCCTAATTGCAGTTTCTCAGGCTAATAAGCCAGACAAGGTTCTTTGGGTAAATCCGGTATCTTTTATTACACCGACTAAAACAGCTGGAAAATTTTTTCTTTGCAAGCTTTCAGGTACAAACACCCTTCTTCAGGCTGCAGAAGTCTGCAGTTGTTCTGTGAGTAAGATCCAGGTGTGAGATCCAGGAATGCTGATGGTTCCATTCTAGCCCTTAAACAAGCACTGAACCTCGCCAACCTCATCACCAGAAGTAAACTTCCTACAGCCCAAAACACACCAAAAAAACAGACCATGCCATGACAAGAAATGCAAAACCTGCCAACACATCTCCACCACCTCCAGAATAACTACACCCCACTACAGAACCATCAACATTCCTGGATCTTATAACTGCACCCCCAGAGCTATAGTACATCTCATCTGGTGCACCAAATGCCCTGACTGAAAATAAGTAGGAGAAACCAAACAACAACAGTGTACCAGAATGAATATGCATCAGAAATCTATCGAAGACAAGAATACCCAAATACCTGTTGGGCACATTTCTAACAAGACAACCACTCTCTCTCCAATCTCTCAGTTCTAATCCTCAAAGGGAATTTACAAAACACCTTTTGCAGATGAGCCTATGAACTTCATTTCATCAACATACTGGGTAGAAAAAATCATGGACTATAGACATTGGATTAATGACACATTATAACCTGCCTAAGATCTGATACCCCAGGTAACCTCTCTGCTATTTACCAGCTATTTCTTATCAACAGGTCTACATTCCCCTTTCCCCACTCCCATTATCTCATCCAGTACACTAAATACCTCAATTTGCATTTTCACTGACTGGCAGTCTCACATACTGGTCTCTGGCTTCTATTCTATTCCATCCAGGAAGAGCACAGAACAACTGCAGACTTCCTTAGCCTGAAGAAGGGTGTTTGTACCCAAAAGCTTGCAAAGAAGAATTTTCCCAACTGTTTTAGTTGGTCTAATAAAAGATACTAGATTTACCCAAAGACTCTTGTCTGCCTATGTTCATTTGCCTCTCATGAGTAAACCTAAAGGCTGCAGTGTCATTACTTGTATGAGTAAAGTAAATAGGATATTACCCCCATGTATGATGTGCAAGAGACTTTAACTGAAAAAGAAAATAATTCCAAGTGTGGCCAACTTACCAAAAGCCATAAAGAACTAGCTTGGTTTCACTGTGCTTTGTAATCTTACCACCAGATGTCAGCAGCAGCACAATTAGACAGTGTTAAATATCTAGGGATTCCTTGCCAAATTAATAAAGAGACCACTAGCTTGAGTCTCAACCCCAAACCTGAGAAACAATAAATAACTCCCATGTGTGCCCACAGGTACAGAAGGCATGTGCACTTGAACATGTTACTTCACTCTAAAGGTGGGTGAGGTTTTCAGCGCATCATCTACTCTGTGGTTTCATATGCATGTCCCCACTCTGCAGTAAAGGAAAACTAATCCATAGTAGTTTACTTTGCATTCATTGTCCATGCTTTGAGTCTGTTTATAAAACAAGGAAGCTATATTAAGAAGGAAAAGGGAAAACAGCATTTACTTGGGAAAGCACAAGTCAATTATACATTTATACAAATAGCCAAGATAACACCCACCTTCAGGGGTTCAGTTTCCTCATTTGTGGCTATAAATGTCTCATGGCAAACCTCCTTTTGACTTCTCACTTCCCCTACCCTGTCCCTACATGCACACTCACAGTCTGTTGTCAGTGTCTGGTGAAGGCTAGCAATTCAGGAATGTATTCAGAAAGTTCTGTCTCCAGCCCCTTGAGAGAAGTGGTTTGGTTTCTGTGAAGAAACACCTTGCCACCACCTCCACATCATCTCTCACCACTTCCTGAGATTAACTATATCCTTAATTGCCTCCATGCCCTCTCATGTCACACAACTGTCTCCCTAGCTTCTCTCATAGTGCTCTCATCTCTAGCCATGAGATCATTTCCTGGTTTTCATATTCCTAACCCAACTATCATGACCACGGCACAAGAAGTGCTAGATGCTGCTATGGACACCTCACTACCCCATGTTAAACTTAGCCACAGTACTGGATCCAAATGCTATTATCTAGCTAAACCATAATGAAATCCTTTCCTCCACTAAATGGTAAAAAGGATTCAGCTGGTCTATTGAAAGTCTCGGGCAAAGCTCATATCACCATTTATCCATCCCTGCAACCCTTCCTTGTTTTACTTAAGCCTCTTACCAGTGATTACTTACCAGTGATTTGTTCAGCCCCACTACCAAGTGGCCTACAACTGAAATAAGGTTATGGTGAGCCCCAGCATTTTCCGAACAGTTCTGTTGCTATTTACTCATATAGCCAAATACAAGCAACCAACTTTAGTACAGCCAAAATTAAACAAAATGATTTAAATAATTTTAAAACAAAATAACCCAAAATGTCCGTACTGGAATGGTAGGTGTCACCATGTAAATGAGGTCTGCCTGATTTGGATTTCCCCGCCTCTTGTCCATCAACACAGAGCTTTCCTCCACATGCTTCAGACAACTACAACTACAACTCCTTATTTGAAACTCAGACTTAGATATATCCAAAGATTCTTCAAAGTCCAATTATTTGTTTGTGATCCTTGTTTCAATTCTAAGTACAAGCTTGGGTTATAGGAAACATTCTAGCAAGTCCCCAGAACTCAAGATACTAAAGGGTACACTCACCAGTCACAAGTTACAACAGATTCCTCTTCAACTTGGCCCAAGAATCAGGCCAGAATGCACAGGGAGAGAAAAAAAGCAGCTGGTAGCTGGGAACTAGCCCCAGCTAGTCCCTCTTGCCTCTTATGTTTGCATTTATCATTTTACTATGTTATGCATCATGGAACATTTTTGAAAACTCTCTGATGCAGGGCATGGTAACCCAAGCAGCTGACAAGTCAAGCAGTGAAAAGTTGGGACAACCAGCAAATGACAAGAGGAAGCAAAAACAATGAGATTTCCAACTAATGACAACTGAACATTTTCCACCAAATATAGTCTTTCGATTACACAGAATTTGGGTGATATTTTTCCAAAAATGCTCAGGGTTTTGTTGGAAGGAGAGGGGGGAAAAAAGCCAAAAAACTGCAAGAAGATTAACATTTTTAATTTTTGTTAAAATTTTGAGAGAAGGGACTGGAATTTCCTACCAAATTCTTTTGTCAAAACTTTTAACAGGGAAAAGAAAAGGCAAATTCTAGCCTTTTAAATTAACTTAAAAACAAAGCATGACCAATTTTTGCTCTGTTCTGTCCTAGGCTAGCAAACATGGCCAATTTCTGGTTGCATCTAAAAATCTGAAGTTTTTATTTTTTACATTGTTGCTGTTTTTAAGACACAATTTGGGTCTGTTTCTCCAACTATAACATGGCCACAGTTATATTTACCAAGGAAAATGTGAAGATATACAGGATTTAAGACACCCACAGCAACTTATAAGTACTGAGAGAAAATAATCCTAATACACAAATAAATTAAGTACCTGATTTAGCAGACATGGTAGATTAGTGGATTAGGCATGGGTCTAGCAATCAGGATGCTGGGGCCCAGATCTTCAGAGGTATTTGTGTGTCTAATTCCCATTGAAAACAACAAGAGGTAGTTGCCAAAATACCTTCTAAGTGTATCTCTGAGTTGCTGCATGACCTTAGGCAAATTAATTTATTCCTGAGCTGTGGTCTCCCAAGCTATAACATGATTACTCCCCTACTTGACAAATAAGTTATATTTAGTACTATGTGGGTGCGTCTACCCATGCTTTAATGCGCTTTTCCTAATTCTCATTAAATTTAGTACCTCAGGGTGCCCGTAGATGAGTGTGGAGCCTGCTCCAGTGCACTATAATTTCAGCGCATCAGAGCAGACTTGATTAATCAATTAATCAAGTCTGCTGGAGCACGGTAATTAGCTCACTCCAGCAGCCTCTTGCACCTTGTGTATCAATGTCCCCACACCTCAAAATGTCAGACAAGCTTTAGTTCAAGCACCCCCACTGCCATTTTGAAGTTCAGGGACACTGATACGTGAGACACTGCCGAGCTTTCCTTAGAGCACCTCTCAGAGCAGCTCTAATTAAAGTGTTGCTTCCCCACCCCCGGAACACATGTAAAAGTGCTTTCCAGTGTGAGGTACTAAATAAATGCTCATTAGGCTGCCTTAATGCACAGTACCAAAAGTACACATTTTTTAAGTGACACTTAATGCTCAGTAGTCCTATTTTACTGCACGGTAGTGTAACTGCACATTTTTTTACACAATGTTTTAATAAGCTGTAAAGAAGGCAACTGCACAATAAAGCGCATGTGTAGAAGCACCCTGTGAGCGTATCCAGATGAGCACATATATGCGTCTTGCAGCATCTTAAAGCCCTTTGAGACGCTTCAAGAGGCATGCGCAGGAATGAGAAAATGTTCCCCATACTACAAATTTGCAGCACAAGGTAAAATTAGACTTTATCTGGGGGTCAAAAAAAAACCACAGCAGAAAAAAGCGGAGGTCCCGGACCGTGTTCTTGCAGCATCTTAAAGCCCTTTGAGACGCTTCAAGAGGCATGCGCAGGAATGAGAAAATGTTCCCCATACTACAAATTTGCAGCACAAGGTAAAATTAGACTTTATCTGGGGGTCAAAAAAAAACCACAGCAGAAAAAAGCGGAGGTCCCGGACCGTGTTCTGAGGCAACCGGAGGCTGGGTCCTCCACAGAGATGCTCTAGTAGCAGCCAGAGTGTCTTTATGGCTTGCCCTCACCATGGTGCTGAAATGCGCTGCCTGCCCGTGCAGGCCTTTGGCTAACATGAAGACTCCCATTCAAACAGCTTTTAGCAAAATCCACAGGCTTGGCCTGGAGCAAAGGGAGCTTGTCTTTTTTTCCCCTACTAACATGATCCTGAAAAATGTACCTCAAATTTTCACTGGAAAATTTGGAAATTTTCTTAAATTATTCTAATTTCCTGAAGACTTGCAGGATTGACAACTCGTAAATTCCATTTTCAAAAGTTCTCCAAAAATAGAATATATGTTATGATGAATATTTTCTTATTTCCCAGGTGCCAAAAGAAAAAAAAATGCTCATAAGCAATCCATGATCTATATCTATATTGATTATTTAATCTTTTAAGTTAACACAGAGTATTTTTTTTTTCAAATGCATGAAGTTAATTGCAAGTTTGAAATCTTGTTTGTCAAGTTTCAGCAAGAAGTGAAATTTTATGGCCAGGTTGCAAACCTTTGCAAGCTGAAGCCTATAAATACTGACATTGGTTGTTGCAATAATGGAAACATGAAATGTTACTACAGTCATAAAATAACAGGAGCTACCTTTGCTGCATTCCTCCAATGGGCACTGAATGAAAGGAAAAAGGACAATCATGAAAAGTGATCTTTCTATTAGATTTATTCATATGGGATAATGACGTGAATTTTCAGTTGGTTCAATATGAGGTTTTGGGGTAGATATAGCTCCCTTTCTATTTAAAACCTAAGGGCTCCTATATTCATGTGGGGAGCCTGCTCCAATGCACTGGAAATTCAGCATGTCGGAGCAGACTCAATTAACTGAGGCTGCTGGAGCATGAAAATTGACACACTCTGGCAGACTCGCATGTCATGGATATCAGTGTCACTGCACATCTCTGCACTGACAAAATGGCAGTGGGGCGCTTTGAAATAAAACATGTCCAATGAGCTTTAGTTCAAAACACCATGCTGCCATGTTTACAGCGCGGGGATGTGCACCAACACACAGGTACTTTTAATTAGCGCAGCTTGGTAATTAAAGCACCCAGTGCCACATCTGAGAACATATGTACAAGTGCCCTAAGAGACAGCAAATTAAGCAGGACCATCTTACGGTTAGAGTACTAAACTAAGAAACAAAAGTTTTGTCTGTTTTGCCCAGAAACTTCCTGAGGTGACATATTTATTCCCTCAGTTCCCCCCATCTCTTTAGGAGGCATGCTGTGCTTCTCTCATTGTTTGGATCATCTATTTAAATGGTAAACTCTTTGTGCCAAGGACTAACTCTCACTACATGTATGCAGATTTTCTAGAACAACACATTATCCAAGTGCTCCTGTCAAATAAGTAATAATAATTAGGGGTGTGCGAAATGGGCCATATTTAATTCAGATTCAGCCTGAATTGGGGACAGTGATTCAATTCACTGATTCAGATTATTGTCCTGATTCGATTCAGTCAAATCTGAATCTGAAGATTCGATGCTTATTCAGAGAATCAGTGATTTGGCCATAGACACAGCTTTAAATGTTTTTTCTAGATGCCTCGAGGTACCAGGCATGGCTCATGAATGCTACGATGCTGGGGCAGATGGAGTGTCCCACAGGAGCGTGGGGGGCCCCCTGTGTGCTCAGCGGTGAACCTGGAAGTGGACCATAAGTACTTCCAGTCCACTTCTGGGTCCACCACCAAGCATGCTGGAGGGCCTCCCCATGCCCCCCTGGCTTGGCAATCGGCTACAGGGGGACCCTGAGCGCCCCCAGACCCAGGAGGCATCAGTCACCAATTCAGGAGGTTATGGGGGGCCCCCCCCACGCATTCCCCAGCAGACCCGGAAGTGGACTGGAAGTGCTTCTGGTCCACTTCCGGGTCTGCTGCTGAGCGCGCCTGCGCTCCTGTGGGATGCTCCATCTGCCCCACCATCTCAGCATTCACAAGCCACCTGGTACCTTGAGACACGTAGAAAAAACATTTAAAGCTGTGTCTATGTCCGAATCATTGAATCTCTCCGAGTCGATTCGGAGAGTTCCAATTTGATGTGGAGAGATTAAAGGGTCTCCTAATTTGATCTGCATTCAGAGACTTGGCCACCAAATTGGGCCAAATCTCCACCAAATTGAATCAGCAACCAAAGCTTCGCACAGCCCTAATAATAATGCCTGGTAAAGAGATCAATTTTCTTAGTGCTTCATAGACTTGGAAACATTTTTAAAAAGTAGTTTTTCAGCCATCATCAGACAAACGTACACTTCCTGTCACAGACCCCGGGCAGGAGTGTTTCCAAATCACTGCAGCTGTATGCAGTGTTGTGCTCTCCAGCCAGGGGATGCTACAAAGGGCTACGGTGATCTCTGTCCTAACCCCCCGCTGGGGGGCAGGAGAGTACAGCAAATTGTTAGTGATCTCAGGGATGCAGCTCCATTCTCCCTCCCCTTTGTGGAGGAACAGAGCCAATGACACTGGGCACTGTCCTGCTGCTCCACCTCTACTCTTCCCGAGTACCCCTGCTGCCAGAAGTGAGAGATTGCCAGAACCAGAGATGCACAGTGACTGGTGGCTGCAGAGCTGGAGTTCTGAGTCCAGTGACAGTGGAAGTAGGGACAGGGTAGTTCTCATGGTAGCAGTGGTGCCAACCCACTGCTGATTCTGGTTGTTTAGCCCCAAACCTCTGATCCTCTTCTTTCTCCCTCTGATTCATAGTTTCACTAGGAACAGAAGAACAAAGCCATGACCCTCTGAAAATTAGAACACAATACCCTAGCCTCTTAATCTGCCTGGTCCACCTGAGAGGT
This sequence comes from Alligator sinensis, assembly GCF_000455745.1. Classification (NCBI taxonomy): domain Eukaryota; kingdom Metazoa; phylum Chordata; order Crocodylia; family Alligatoridae; genus Alligator; species Alligator sinensis. Next base: position 84,742 of record NW_005841861.1, on the reverse strand, counting down.
CCACAGTGTAAGACACTGTGCTTTTGTATATAAACTATCTACAACAAAAGCCATGCTATCTGGCACTTTACTATCTGGAATGCTCCACTAATTGGCATCTATCAATACAAATCTTCCTTCTGAGGCATGCAGCAAAAGTGAAACTGGAAGTCCCACTTCCGGTTTTGCTACCACAAGCTGAGTCCCACTTCTTCTTTGTGGGCCATGGCCCAGGGCAAAGCAGCCTATGCGGGGCCCCCTTCCTGTCTCCCAGCACACTGATGCCAGGGAGTGAAAGCCCTGGTGCACTGGATGCAGCATATTTGATTAACCAGCATCCCCCATTCCCTATGGATGCCAGATAACAGAGCTTTTGCTGTACTTCCTATTTTTCCTATTAAATGTAGTGAAATATTCAAGTGCTCAGCCAAGTATATATTACTGTGGAAAATGCACTTTTCATCTCTAAAGTAGGTGGCAGTGGGGCTGATGTAATAATATATAAGATAATTGATTATCTTTCTGAATACTGTATAAAACTTATTGGCCTGTACTGACAGTTATCGCTGCCGACAAGATGCAATTATTTTGGGCACTAATTTTATGAAAAATGTTTAATTTTATTTTAACTTGAAGCCAAATATACCTTTTATCAAGTGGCTTGACATCCTTCTGGAGGCTGACACACTGTTCCAGGCAGGTGCCCACTTATACAAGGGGAAACTAAATGGAACATATGGAATTTACATGGCACAGAACATTTGGCATTGAGCAGCAGGACTGCCACCTTCCCATCATAGTAATACAAATATATTTTTATTAAAAGGCCCATAAAAATCGTATGCTAACTATTAAACAAGACAGGGAGAGAAGAAATAGACTCTCTCAGTTCAAACTGGAAAATGTAATGTTGCAGCAACAGTACCTTGGTCAGCATTTAATCATTTTAAATGGAGTAGCTTTACAAATGAAGCAGGTCATCCCTTAGGGTTTCTGTATTCTACATTTTAGGTTTTCCTCACCTAGAAAATCACCTCAATAAAAATTTAATCTGCCAGGGAAAAATGCTTCAAGTTAGCTGTTTTTTAATTTCCTTGCAGACAGTTTAGCTATGCCTACACTATTAGTTTCCCAGTCTATCATTCTGAGAGGTAGAAGTGAAATATTATTTGGAAAAATTATACCCCAGCAATTTTTAAGAATAAGTGCAGTGCACGAAGCATATACATAATTGCTACTTCATAAAAGTTTGATATATGAGACATAAAATGCATCAAACTTCCCTGTAATAGTGCAAGGGGCATTATTCCAAAGGTCATTTTAAATAATGAAATACACTAGTGAATATTTTTTAGAAGAAAAAATGAATTAACATCAAACACTACAAAAGGAACTAAGAACCCAAATCTATCCAATATTTCTAAGCATCTCCCATTTAAAAGACATAGAATTGTCTCTTTTGGGATTGTTTCTGTTCCAATATAATCCTCTTTGGGAACCACAAAGCCAGCATTTGACTGAAAAGCCAGCACTATCCCCTGCAGAGGCTGCAGCTGTTGCTTCCAAAATGGCATTTCTTTGGAAACCAGTAAACAGCCTCACCTTTTACAATCTGTTAGATATCATATTCCCAAGGTGCTATCTATTCTGTTTCATGTGTGATCATTGTCCAAATTGTTCTGATTATGTTATTAGGACTGAAAGATGCTTTCCATTAGATGCTGCAGGCTTTCAAGTACTTACTGGATAAAATATGAAGTTACAGGCTTTCAGCTCATGAGAGACATCTTTGCAAGCATTTAGTCCTTCCTGACCAGATTTTGTTTTACATGGTATCTCATTGCCTGGATTTTGCAGTTTGCTACATAAAAGAATATTCCTGTCCAGATTCTGGTTTTACCCAGAATGTCTTTTTGTAGGCTTAATCCTTAAATAACAAGAAGTTCATCTAGGTGCATTTAAAATCATCGCTTAAAATAAAATTTCTGGGTTAAAACAATGTTCCCAACAGCAGGAACGGAAAAATAGGTGCAGTCATAGGAGTGACTGGCAAATTAGCCAGGTCATTTGCTTCCTTAAAGAAAAGAATCTAGATCTATGATTCTAAAAGAGACCAAGATGGTTGTGGTTAATAGCCATTCATTGCATCTGTTGACTGATGTGAAATGAGTTGATGTCTAAGTCCACTCCAGAGTGGACAAGTGTCCATATTACAACAATAGTCATCACGGTTGGCACCCCTGTTATCAGTCTCAATATGTAGCAAAACCCCCAGTTTTTCTTTTTTTATTTATTTTAAAATGCATTCCCTCCCCTTCCCCAACAATTTCTGACTTTTTCTTTCTCTCTCTATTCCCTATAGATAAGTATAAGTGAGCTCAGACTTAGGATAAGCTTTAAACATTTTTTCTTTTGGTAGCAAGTTTTTGGATATCCACTGTTTTATATTGTATAATTATTAGATTTGTATTCATTTTTACAGTTGTATATTGTATTATTATCATTTTTGTATTGATTTTTATTGTTTCATATGGATATTGTATGGTTTAGGGCTGTATTTGTAAGTGAACCAAAGTCATGTCAAGTTTCATTTTATATGTCAAGCCTCCATCTTCTGTCCTCTGCCTGGGCATCCCATGTTGCAACAATATGATTCATTGTCCTCCTCCCATGTAAATTGCTTCCTGGATGAATGAGAATGATAGGAATGATTGAAATACAAGGGTAGCAGGCCTCTACTGAATGGCCTGTAACGACTGGGCCATCACCTCACATTGATTCATCCTGGAACCACGAACCTCACCCAGTAACAGAGAAAAGACCTGCATTTGAAAGACAAAGGACCCTGCAAAACCAGCAATTCTCACCATTACAGACACCCGAAACTGCACATCCCTGCATGGAGCACACATGCTCAGTACGCCAGGGGCTGACCCTTGCCTGGGCATGCCTCCTGTCACTAGGGTCACACAAGGTCTGCCCCTGTAAAAAGGGGCAGTGAAGACAGACCCAGTGGGAATGCCATTTCCATCCGGACCAGACCAGCTTCACGTCACCTATCCACCCCAGAAGCCCTGCCGGCAACCCCCTCTGGACAACACTGAGCTGAAGGAGACCCTGACTGGCCATCGAGGATCAACTTCCAGCCTGGGATAGGTAGATATTACCTGCATACCTCCTCCAACAATTTGGACACTCTCTCTCTCTATCTCTCTCTCCTCCTGGACTTCAGTGCACTTCAGCCCCTGCACCAAGCCTCTTTAACCCCTGCTGCCATTGCTTGTGCGTGTGTGTGGGTGGGTGCAAGGGAACCAATTTGACATTGTGTCACCATCTCCCCTGTTCAATAAAACCACTGTCATTTGCAACCCTGAGTTGGGTCATGTTTTACTGAATCCCAGTCCCTTCCCTATCTTAAATTCCAGCCTCATTCTCTTTCTCTTTCTCTCTCTCTCAGCTCCACTCCCCACCCTCTCTGCTAGTTCCCTGATCTCCTCCCAATTCCATCTCCCCTTTTTTATCACCTTCAGCCTCCCCTGCTCCTACTGCCTTTTCCCCCCCCCCCCCCCCCCCCCACTCCTGCAGCTTCCCAGCTCCTCTTAGCTGTTCTGCAATTTTCTCCAGCAGCTGGAGCCTTTCTCCAGCTTCTAGTATCTACTGCCACTCCCTGCAACTTCTCTAGCTGCCCCGGAGCCATCCTCTGGCTCCCCACACCCAGAGCCCCTCTTTAACACCCACATTTTCCCTTAGCCCCATTTTCCCCTCTCCCTACCTACCTTTTCAGCTCCCCCGTAGCTCTGGCTCCAGTCCCAGACTATGTGCCGGCATGCTTCCCTGTTCTGCAGGCTTTGGGCGTTGTCTTTTAATCAATTAAGATCAATTAACCTAAAGTTACCCCCAAGCCTCAGTTCTTCAGCCCAGGCCCCTGTAGTCTACCGGTTCTAATCCCGGTCCTCGTAACTTTAACTCCCTACATTTCTACTTTCTTACCTTAACCTTTTCCCAGGTATCCCAAGTACACCAAACACATACATACATATCACAATACCCAACTTAGGAACTCACTTGTGTGTATGTGTAGGTGGGTGGTATGTGTGTAAATTAGTGAATACACATATATATACATATATAGATATCAGTGTGTGTGTGTGTGTGTGTGTGTGGTATATGAATCCACATATGTGTATTGCATGTGTTGGTAACTGGTAACTGATTCTGTCTAAATTTGGTGCATGTAGTGTGTATGGGCTTAAACTGGAGATAGGTGTGCATAAACCTAAACTAATTATTTTGACCGTGTGTGTATCTGAGCTGCTAGTGTGAGTATGTATGCCTAGTAGGGGTGTATGTACCTAGTGAGTGTATGTGTGCTTAATTGATGTATGTGTGCATGTGCAATTGTATACCACACCCTCCTGTCTAACAGCGCAATATTGAGATCCTGAGCATTGGACTGACCCCTCAGGGCAACAATTAGGGAAGTCAAACTTTGACTAAGTATGGAGTGTTAACCACAGCCATCTAGAGATGTTTTGTCTGAGTCAAGACTGAGGCATTGCTGTCCTGGAGGCATAAGGAAGCTACCTATGCTCTTGTTTAAAACACAAATAAAAGACTTTAATGTTAACCTGCCATCTATCATGAGATTTGAAGTAGAAACTAAACATAGGCCTATGACATTTATTCTTCATTTGTTAAGAAGGGGTTTAAATGTGTAATTACTCATACACAGAGATAGGAATTTACTTGTCAGTTTTTTTATTTATCAAGGAAATAAAACTTCACAGTTAAGACACCCCTAAGTTAGAACACTCTGCATTATTGATACACAGATCACAAAGCTCCTTATAAAGACAGATCAGACTCATATTTCCCATTTAATAGATGATAAGGAAACTGGCTCCAAGCAGCTTATTCAAGAGTTATTATACAGGAAGTCAGTTTTATTAGTGGGAATAGCCCCAAGATCTCAAGATTCCTAATCCAGCGTAAATAGAATGACAAAGTATGCATCTGTGGTGAATGGCTTGGTACAAGTCACAATCCTTCACATAAGTAAATAAATTTCTGTGCTGTTTAACATACCCAATAGTGCAAAATATATTGAAGTCTTCACAGGTCAAGTGCCTATTTAACTGTATGTTTAGCAAGAATTTCCTTCAAGGATGGAAG
>NW_005841861.1:33658-79581 GCF_000455745.1 Alligator sinensis | reverse complement strand
ATTCTATTGTTCCTTTTTTGGTGACAAGAATAAATTCTATTTTTTAAACAGCTCATTGAATCTTTGAACTCATCAAATAAGACCAGCAATGCTAGCAAAGAAGAAGTCATAGTGTATACAAATGCTCTGGAAGCTTCATGGCACATGCCATACACCACATTGGTGACACTCAGCACCCCACTAAGTGGGCATTAAGTGTTAGCATGGGCGACTGGTGCCTCCTGACTCATGGGGGGCACTTGCCCCCCCAGTGGACAGTCGGTGGCACTTCTGGGTGATCGCTTCTCCTGGTACCCCCACTTCCCAGCTGGCAGTCTCAGGGGAGGCACCAGTGCTCTTGCCTGCCCCCCTCCCCAGGAACACTGACTGTCAGGGGGTGTACCAGCACTGTCAGGGGGTGCACGTGCACCCCTGTGCATCCCCCACATGTTGCCATTGTGTGTTAGGTCACAACAAAGCAATACTACTGCTTGTGAATCTATCCAGTTATAAACTGTATAATTTATTATATAGCTTTTATTAAAAGTTTCAAACATGAAAAATCTGTCCATTTAACCATTACAGCACAACTAGTTATTTTTTCCGATCAATATTTTGAATTCAATGGATTTCTGGCAAAGTACACCAGCCAAAAATTCAGGTCGTTATCTATGACTCTAGTTCTTGCAAAAATGTGCTCCTGAACCCAGACACAAAAAATATATACTTTTATTATTCAACAGAAATCTGTTTTCTTTTTTCTTTTGACTGATTGATCCATCACATTTCTTGTCCCATTGCCTGTGGGAAAAGATTTTAATGGAGCAAAGCAAGCCAGCTATAGTTACAGGGGTTTTTTTATATCTGAGAAAAGGAAGAAAAAATACTTTTACTCATTGGCTGTTTTTTCAGATTGCCAATCAAAATAATTATTTGGATGGCTCATGAGTAATAGGCAATGTCCACACATTCTACAGCTTCAAAGGATTAACATTAAGCATTATTATGTCTGTGAGAAAGATATAAAGTAAATTGAGATCATATATATAAGCCTTAGCAAATTTAATTAAAATATATTTTTTAACTTTTACAAGACAAACTACCACTTTATTCTCAGAGGCAGTGCTGACACTACTGGAAGTGACACAGAATGGGAAGAAAAGGCATTTAGAAAACTACATTGTAAAAAAAATGGTGTCTTGGATTCCTAGGAATCAAATAAACGCAATTTCTGGAAATGTATTTTAGAATTAGCATTTAACTCTTCTCCCTTGAAATTAAAATGAAAAATATTCTCTTCCACTACACAGACTCCAGTATCACTGAGGTCAATAAGAGCATTTGGCCAAAAAAGAGAATCCTGGCATTGCAGTATCCTGGCATTCCAAAATGTGTCATACTCGTTCTGCACTAGACTTTATCATCACACTTTTCAACCAAAGATATCATAGATTCACAGATGTTAGGGTCGGAAGGGACCTCAATAGATCATCAAGTCCAACCCCCTGCATAGGCAGGAAAGTGTGCTGGGTTCACATGACCCCAGCCAGATGTCTATCTAACCTCCTCTTGAAGACCCCCAGGGTAGGGGAGAGCACCACCTCCCTTGGGAGCCCATTCCAGATTTTGGCCACTCTGACTGTGAAGAAGTTCTTCCTAATGTCCAGTCTAAATCTGCTCTCTGCTAGCTTATCGCCATTATTTCTTGTAACCCCCAGGGGCACCTTGGTGAGTAGAGCCTCACCAATTCCCTTCTGCGGCCCCATGATGAATTTATAGGCAGCCACAAGGTCGCCTCTCAGCATGACAATATCATGACATCTTATAAAAGAAGGTAAATATCATAGTAGTAGTACAACTCAGTTTGAATAGAATTATTCACAAACTTGAAGTTAAACACATTTAAATAGTTGCTGAATTCAAGCAAGAGTGCTGAGCATCATGTAAGACTGAGCTATGAATGGAACTGAACTATGAGATGGTCAAAGATACAAAAACCATGTAATTTATTACATAATTCTGCAATTCATCATTTCAAATTATTATCACATGTGAAAGGGGGCATGCACACACATTTAGACATACATATAAATACAACAATATATACTATTTGCTTTGGTCCACTCACATGCCTATGGTTTACTGCTTACTATTGTTGCTTGTGTTTATTATGTTCTTCAGAACCTATAATTTCTGCATGAGCTGATCAGTTGATTTAACATAATAATTGCACTGTATTTTGTTGGTCTTCTCCTTTCTAGATGTATTTTAATTATTTTAATAAATATTTAATATGTTAATTGTAGGGTATTTTACTTTGTAGAGTAAATTCCACAGAAAAAGGTTAGTAGAATCAGCAGCAGCATCCTGCAAAAGCAGGTAAGACATTATATTCCTGTATTTAAATGCACTTTATCAAATGCTCCTTGGTGCAATTCTAGTGAAGCTAATGTAATTGTACTGAGAATAAATGTGGCCTATGGTTGCTAGTGAAGTTCTAGAAGGGGCCTGGATTGGATCATTAAGGCAGGAAGTCGGTTGTCATATTTCCATTCCAAACATACTTATTAAATACCTGTGAAAAAGAGCAAACCAACATTATCGCATAAGTTTTATCCCAGTGTGAATTGAGATTCTACAGTGTAAACTTTTTTGTAAATCAGAGTCAAATTTTGAGCCCAGTCTTAATCTGACCTCCATTTGGGTAGGTACAATATCACATTGATCTCCAAGCATCTGACTGTTCCAATAGCCAGGTTAATTACCAAAGTTTGTGTGTGTGTACTAAGCAGCTGCTGTGATACACAAGGGTCAATTTTAAAGAACACAGCTTTAATTATCTATAAGGAAATCATTAGCTTTCAATACCTTTCCTAAAGAAACAGAACTTTTTTATTTACAAAAGTCAAACTCAGAATGTTTAGAAGAGAAGCTGACTCTGTTTTCATTTTAAAACTTCTATTTTAACAATAAAAACACATCTGAGGATAATATCATGCTTTAATAAAAGCAATGCCCCTCTTACTGATGGGTATTGATTATTTTAAACACTCTCACTTCTTAGTGATTGCTTTACAAGCCTGATATTCAAGGTTGTTGGGAAACAGTGGAGTGGAGCAGAGTGATCTTGTAGTCAAGATGCTGGACTAGGGCACAGTATATTTGTATTTACTTTCCAATTCTTCATGTCACTGAGCAAGTCACCCAGTTGCTCTGTGCCTTGGTACCCAAACCATCAAATAGTACAGAAATATTAACTAATTTTTGTCATTATCATATAAGATGTCTATGGCCACAGCTTAGAATCAAACAGGGATGTTCTAAAAAAATCCATAAATTCTTGGGACATGTTCAGAGTGTATGGCGATGTGGTCCAAATAAGCACTAATAATCTCTTGTAAAGCTATTTTGCCCTCATACTAACTCCAAAGACATCAACAAAAAGTTTCCTACTTATTTTAACAGGAGTTATTTTAAGCATTTGGTGAGAAAGGACTGTGTTGTGTATTATTGCCTCTTTATAGTACCATCAACAGTACATGATAAAACTACAGGATGGTAAAAATGAATCAAATCATTCTATCCTTTTTAAGACGGAGCTCCCCAGACATGGATTATATAAGCAGCATCAAATTTATCTGTTCAATAATTTTATTTTTGCATAAATTACATTAGTAAATGAGCAGCATATTGCATCCAATTTAGCTCATAGAGAGAGCAGTGTGTATTAGCAATTTTTGAATGTTTAAAACCTCCCATCCCTTAGACATTAATATAATCAGGGCATGTCTTTTTTTCCTTTTGTGATTTCTGCCTGTTTAGAATGAGGAAGGTATATAAATATTCAAAGAATGATGACATTTAAATGATCTACAATTTAGAGTTCTATTTAAAATTAAGGATGCTTAATAAAAAGCATTTATGAGGTATTCCAAACTGCCATAAAGTGCCATCATTTGGATACGTGGCAAACAGTGTTATTTGCAGATTCATAAACAGGGATGTACATGGACATTTTAGTAATGTCCAACAGTATATCTTCCAACTGCAATAAATTTGAAATGGGTACTTGAGTCACTGCCCTATATGACAGCAGTTATCAGATGTCAAGAAAGGGCTCTTTTATTTTAATTTTTGATACACGTATAAGCTGTGCTCTGGGATAATGGAAATCCATGAAAGCAGAAAAAATAAATTCTTAGTATTTATGGATTTCCTTCAGATTTTGCAGATAATCTTTCACTTAAAGTTACATTTAAAACTCCATTGGTTGTGAAGACAGCATTGAAAATTAAAGGTTCTTGGTTTTGTGATGCCTCAGCTAGACAACCTAAACAACAGCATTACAAGACACGTAAGTCCCCTACTAACTGTCTTAATGGAAAGAGGGATCTGAAGACTAATCGTAGCCTCTTAAATGTCACAATCATTACTCATCTTACTGCTCATACTGTCATCTTATTGTCCATGACCCAAATTCAAGGATAATATGGTGGTAGAGTACTCTATTTGTATATGTAAAATTGAGCCAGTGATATTTCCCTTCAACATTCAGTTTGGCATATTCCAATCAACCATGAAGTTTAAGAATCTTTGATTATGACAGGTAATTTGGGTTATGAAATAGAAACTCTATTGCATATTAGAACATATGCAATATACAGTCTAATATGAAACAGCAAATATCTATGTCAGGGCTGTTCTCTAGATAGATAGATGATATGTTTACACGTATATATCAGTAAAGACTATAGGATATGAATGAGCAAATAGTAATGAATAATAGTGCAATGCCAGTCTAATTAACAGCTGTGGTTCCCTCAGTAGGCTGAGAGCCCCTTCAGTAGAACCTCTCTCACATCTTAAGTGCAGTTTATTTCTATATTAGACTGGACATTAGGAAGATTAGACTGGACATTAGGAAGAACTTCTTCACAGTTAGAGTGGCCAAGGTCTGGAACGGGCTCCCAAGGTAGGTGGTGCTCTCCCCTACCCTGGGGGTCTTCAAGAGGAGGTTGGATATGCATCTAGCTGGGGTCATCTAGACCCAGCACTCTCTCCTGCCTATGCAGGGGGTTGGACTCGATGATCTATTGAGGCCCCTTCTGACCCTAACATCCATGAATCTATGAATCTATGAATATCATGTCTTTTCTATTTAACAAAATGTCCAGTTGTGTTGGGTGCATGTACTCATCAGGGAAGCCTGCTGGATTCATTTCATCCCATCTGGAATATGTTTGAAACTGCTGATCAGATTTGCAGGGTTTTGTATATTTTCATTACACATGATTCAGAAGAAACTAATTTAGTAAATTTGGATAAGAAGTTAATATGTATTTTTCTTTGTGTGTTTTGATATCATATTTAAATCCAGGAGTGCGGTAGATGGAGCACAGAAACAAAAACAGTAAATCTCTCAAAACCAAGCTACAAATCCACATATTTTCTGCATAAAAAGAAACATCCACAGAAATGAAAATCCAGTGGATTTCTAATGTGTATGACTGTTGTGTCACTGAGTAAGTCCTGAGCTCCATAAGGATTTTAACAGTTAGAGATTGCTGAATACTGGAACAAGGTCTGTGAATTTCCCCTGCCGACCACAAAATAGGCTGTCAAGATTTGCTATTACTGCTTCTCTGTGTCTTTAGACTATGTGAGAAAGATTAATGTTTTGGGCAACTGCACAAAGCAGGAACTTGGCAATCACCAAGCCTGGGAACTATCCCAGGTACAGAAAATCCTTCAAACTTTTTGTGCTGTAGGGAACTAAGCAGGTGGGGTATCTTCCCAGATGCCAAACTCTTTCTGGGGAAGCCTTGCCTTTTCAACTAGAAAATATCAGTTAGTGATATAGGAAATGTTGTGCTATTGCATAATAGCAAATTTTCATAATTAAGGAATTCCTCTGAAGGAATTTGAATTTAACTCAGATACAGCTGTAAGTTCAGAGAATGTGGAATGCAGAGACATATCAAAACTTTCATAAAATGATCACCAGAGTTTACAACAGTACCTGTCTTATAGTGCAAGTAGGGATGACAGTGGTACCTTTAGTTATTGTTCCCTGACACTTCCCATTATAGGATTTTGTTTCCAGTTGCATATTACCTTGACAAAATTTTAGCATTCAGCATTAGATAACTGATGTTTGTCTCAAGCTGAACTTTTTGGAAAGTTCAAGCTGAAATAGTTGAGCCATTTCTGAGAATAAGATTAGTGAAATGAATAGGATAATGACTTGGTTATAGGATTTAGTTTTCATAAATTCAGGAATTTTGATACCTTGGATCAGGAACTTGAAATCTGGTGTGGGATTACATCAGTATAAGCCAGGTTGTTTCTGCAGTTTCCAGTTAAAAAAAATACCTAAATTTGGACAATTTATGAGCTTTTAAAAAATCTGCTTGTGTGTAAAGACTAGTTGAATTCTGTTTACTTTAGATCCGGCATTTCTTAACATTTTGAAAGCTTGACTTTGCAATTGTACTGTTCTTTAGTGCAGTTTATTTGAAAATGTTGCATTTTTATAAGGAATATGTGGATAATATGTTCACAGATACATGCTATGATCATACAGAGACAACCTAGTAATGTTTGCAGATATTTGTGCACAGAACAGAACAGGGCTGTCCAACTTGAAAGCATGTGTGGGTATGATCAGTGCCCTGATCATAGACCCCTGGCTGCACACTGCATGGGCTACATCCTGCACAGTGTGCAACCCCTGTGGGATCCCAGGACTCCTGCTATGAGTAACCACCCTGCCATGAAAGCAACATGAGGCCCCTCCCTCACCACTACCACACAAGCCACCTACTGTTTCATGGACAGCCCTAGCCTCTATAGCCCATCCAGAGCAGCATGAGCCCAGGTCTTCCCCACCATTCAAGCCTCTCTCTCTGCTGCCGTCATTGGGCAGGCAATGCCATTTGAGTACCAGGGTCCACTCCACACCTTGCCACTGCTGTGCAGGATAACCTTCCCCACAGCTGCTGCCATGTGAAGTCCCCACTTAAACCCCCAAGCTTGCACTGCCATGCAAGTAGCTCAAGCCTCCCCTCACTGCCTGGGCAGTGAGCTTACCAGGCCACCTCCTGCCATGCTGCCATGTTGCCCATTAACCCCTCACAGATCAGATTCAGCTCACTGGCCATAGAACAGCCCTGACATAGAACATTCACTGACGATTTGGATACCACCAGGATTGGCCCAATCTCAAGTAGATAAGTAGACTGAAAGAAGTTCAACAAACTTCTGTGTGCTTGCCAACAACACAGAACAAACTTACTAATACAAAGACAGCTTGAACAGTAAACATTTGTTGACAACTTTTTAATAGGTTATAGATAACGGGCTTCTCAGACATCTTTCACAATGTAACAGACAGACCAAATCATTCTAGCCCTAGCAATTTCTAAACTATTCAAAGCAATATTGTGAACATTATGATCTGAGAAACAATGAATTTGTGATTGATTCTCCATGTGGTTCAGTTCATAAATTCATTCTACATCATTTCTGATGCGAGAGGAATTGACACCCTCAGATCAATAGTTTTCATAGTTTCAGTGAGCTACCTGAATTAGATTTGGGTAGAAAAGATCATGGTCTCCAGTGGTTTTAGTTTATCAAGGCTTTGGCCACAAAAGCTGAGGATAGATTTGGATCAATGAGCTCTAGTTTTAAAATGGTTTTGGAAATCATATTTGAAGTGTTGCGGCACAGAAATAACACAGGAAACTAAGGCCAGAATTTTTAGCCTCAAAAAGATGAATTTTTTGCTGTTTGGATTAGCAGGTATCCAATGTTTGAATGCAAGAAGTGGGCAGGATGAGGGAAATCTTGAGGCTAAGGCACAGGCTTGAGAGTTATAAGTCATGGTTTCTATCCCAGACTCTGCCACAAGCATGTGTGTGTGTGAGAGAGAGACAGAGACAGAGAGAAACAGGGACAGCTGCATGACTCTACAGAGATGCTGTGAAGTCAAACTTTAAATGTTTGCAAAGAGTAGTCAGGTAATACTACTATATAAATGCAAAGCATTACTGCCCAGCTCTAGTGTCCTAAAATACCCAGCTAAGAATGGAAATTTCATCTTTAACCCAGTGTTTCATTTTAGCTATATTTTGTAAAACACTTTATCTTTGCTATTGATTTCTGTGCTTTTTTAAAGAAAAGAGTCCACTTTCTAAAGAAAACAGATTTCTTCTCCTAGTACTCACAAGGATCTGGCATTTATAAGCACCTGATCTTGATTTCTTAGCAGTATGACATTTACAGTATGTTTAAGGTACAAAGAAAACATATCTACTGTATTATATTAACATTTTTCCTTATAGCATCAAAGATTTTAGAATCCAAGTAGAAACAATTCAAAGCATATTAGATTGGAAGTGGTCTATATGCCCATTACCATTTGTTAACTTGAAGATACCAGTACTCCTCCCATTGCTTTCTAACTGCTGATTCTTCCACGTCAGTCAAAAGATGTCCATCTTGTACAGTAGCCTAGCAAGGGGTGGGTGAGCAGGGCTGCTGCCATAGTCAGTGCCAAGGGCACAAAAGCTGTTTGTTACGCCTCTGATCCCAAACCCTCTCTAAGCGTGAAAGGCCTGATTCTAAGCCAGTGAAGGAAAGGTTACCACTGGCTTTGATGAGTAGCAAATCAGACCCAAAATCCACTAAAATAAGCTTTGAAATATATATTTTTTAAATTAATACATTTACCTCAAAAGGGCTGTGAACAGATATTACTTTAAATAGCTTAAAAGGAGAGTGGAAACTTTTACTCAGGACATTGCATCAGCTGTTCAGATGTAATGGTTAAATCTCTCTGCTCTCAGGCACATATAATTGGAGTTAAACTCCTGTAATTTTAAACCGTTTCCTTCAGGTTTAAAACGATAGTGGTTTAGCACCACTTATACTGGTATAGAAGCAGGCAGATATAACAATTACACTGGAACATTTTACACTGTATAATTTAATGCCACTATAACTATCACGTCTGCCCACACCCTAAAATGCCAGCTACTTCTATCTTCCCACAAAGGGAATGAGAGATGCATATCTTGCTAATGCTCACTCCTAGCAATGTGGAGGTTTTACTTCTAAATATTTTATTCAGCTTGCTTAAGTAAAAGCCAATGTAACCATGGATTTATGACTGGCAGAAACTTTCACTTTTAAAAAGGGGCCTTTTGCTGAGTGTCTGTGTGAAGTAACATTTCAAAAGCAATTTTAAAAATCCTAATTTAGCTTATTTTTTTTAATGAGTGAAAATATAAAAGCAGCACAGCCCTGAGGAGATTCACTATGCTAATGTAAAGCTTCCCTTTTGATAAAAGGACAATCCTTTTTTCTGTAATAAAACTTTCTGGTGACCAGACTGTTGTGAAGATGACCTATTTAGCTTGGATTTACAGGCTCAGGGGGCACATCTACATGTGCGCTGGACTGCACAAACCACTCATTTAGTATTTGCTTAAGTACTAATGACTGGCATTAATGCACAGACTCAACACTGCACCATTTTTTTCCCACACTACCATGCAGTAGCATCAGCATCATGGTTTGTGCCCACCATTGCCATAGCAATGAGCTACAGGGATGTAGCATCTCATGTCGATGTGCCCAGTAAGGAAAAAATATATTGGGCAAATGAGAGATACTTCTGACGAGTTGTACACAGAGGGTTCCTAGCAGCTGATAATGTCACAGGAACTTTGAGCTAATTCCATAAATGAAACCATGTACAATCATCATCTCATTATAACAAGACTGAACAAAATTTTACCTTTTATCAACATATTGTCATATTTTGCAATAGGACAGTTGCTTTAGCCATTTTTCCTTGAGTCTTTCACCTTTAAAGTATTAAGTCCTCCCATACTTTGAAATCAATGGAGTTAGAGGCATAATGTTGTAGTATATCAGTAGTGAATTAAACTCTATATTTTTATGAAAACTACCCTACAATTTACACCCACTAGTGCTACGTCTCCCATGGATTTACCTTATTGACAATGTGGAAACTGCAAAGTCAATTAAATGTGTCTTTGTTAAAGTTTATTGAGATGAGGTTTTATTCCCCAGATCCTTTTTTGTCTTACTGTAGAGGTACACTCTCATAGCCCTACCTATTGTGATTTTTTAAATAGCATTAATTTCTTCTTCCTCAACAAATTACTGCTCCATTTTTCCCAGCATGTTCAATCAGTACAAAACAAAACCCTTTTAGAGCCCTCTCAATAACAGAAACACAATATTGCTTTCCTTCCTTTGCAGGAGGAAGACCTCTGGTCTAAAGTGGCTTGAAAGAACTAAAAATCAGCTATACTCTTGCAACAATGTAAAATGTACACACAGAGGCATTGAAATGGCCATTGCTACATGGGGAAATCTAGTCCCTATTTAAAAAAAAAATAATGTGTGCTCTGTGAATTGGACAATTTCCAGAAAATTTGAACAGTACTTGTTTATGAAGGACTAAAAGTTGCTAAGAATATCTGACCTTGTCAAAGGCTATATGAGCTCAGGAGCTTGATGGATTATGGCTAATGATTCAACACAAAAAAGAACATTACTGTTACTGTTTGAACAGGTCCTAATTCAGGGAGGCATACAGCAGAACCAGTACAGTTTGGAAAGGTAAAATGATGGGGGATTCTGATTTCTTTCAACTCCTGTTACTGCCAGCATGAAGAAGAAAGGTTGACATATGGGCAGACAAGTGGAGGGAGGAGTGGTCCATGGGAGCTGAAAAAATTAGTCCACCACTGGCTGCAGAGAAACAGCAGAACTACTTTGTGGCCATTGACTTCAATGGGAGCAGTGCAGGATCCTAGTTAGCAAAAGATTATAAAGTTAAAAGGCCAGGCTAAACAAGACACAGTGAGCAGTACGGTGGTTCCTAGGATCCCTTCAAAGCTAATATATGTGGATAATAGCAGTAAGATTCTGATTCAAAGCCAATTGAGGAAGAGACTCTGACTTCAGTGTGGTTTAGATTTGGCTGTAGGCAGACCCAGACACAGGTATAGGTGAACTAGGTAGCCGCCTGGAACCCAGACAGAAACGGGGCCCGAAAATGACCAAAAAAAAAAAAAATTGCAAAAAAAAGTTTTAAGATTGCGCATATACATAAACCTAATCCCTTGTTGTCTGATTATTATTATCATTATCTCTGGCGAAGTGGGATCTGATACTAAAAATTCACCCAGGGCCACCAGGAGTCTAAGTACTGCACTGGCAGTTGTCACAGTTTTGGAGCCCCACAGATTAGAACGTAGAATTTGGCCCTGAGAAGATAAGCTTACCCTAATTAGAACATGCTTAGTTCATCTATGTACCCTCATCTAGTATGGCTATTTATACATACCACATCATTATATGGCTGAGTTTCTTATTTTTTTAACTTGGCATCTTTGAAAATTAATTTCCTTTACAAAGCATAAATCACAAAGCTTTATGCAAAAAATTTAGAATGCCATGGACAATTACTTGCATATTGATTACAACATCTTATACATGACAAATAGTTCTCAAAAATGACTTAGGCTGTGCTAGGAAGATGAACGATAGCCCTTCAAGATATCTAGCAATTTCTTTAAAAAAAAGTAGATCTTTAAAATGATAGTACAAAAATCATAGTAATATATTTTTCCTCTATTCTTGACAAGTGTATAGAACAACAAGCTAAATTCATGGCAAACTATAACAAAGTACCTTTTCCTTACATTAATGTGAAATACTTAAACTTAAATTCCTGACTGTAATTAAAGCCTAAGGCAGTGGTAAGCAACCTTTCTTAGCTGTGGGCCAAAATTACCCACCTCGTGTCAGAGGTGAGTGAGTGGATAGCTGCTGAGACCCACCCATGACTACTGCTTCTCTCCACAGTGGTACAGGGGGCTCCTGATACCAGTGCTTCTCCATGCAGCAGCATAAGAAAAAGTGTCTGCAGCCAAAGACATCCATTGCAGAATCCTGCCAAAGCCCCATATCCACAGGTCAGATCCAGTGGCTCTGCAGGCCAGATCAAGCCCATTGGCCATATATTCTCAACCCCTGGCCTAAGGTAAAAGAGTATTCCTTAGGACAACATTCACTCAGTGATAGAGGAAAAGCTTACACCAGTAATAGGTCTATATGGGATCAAAAGGGTAAAGCATAAGAGGTTGTTATGGCCATCAAGGAGAGGATGCTTACACCTGATATAGATTAAGATGGACAACATCCCACCAAATGTAAAAAAGCTATTGTAGAGGAGGCTACTGAGGATGGGCTGGGGAAGGTGTCAACAATCCTTACACAGATCCAAAGACCTAAAACCTTTGCATAGTAAGGATGTTGTTGCTATCCCAGTACCTCTCTAAAGCACAGACTTTGATCGTATTTGTTTCATAGCATTCTACCCCATTCAGGTTCCTGTACTACTTTTCTCCCTATAATATCTAAGGATGTCCAGTGGTGCTGTCTGCACTTTCCCTTTTGTTCAATTTCTTTCACTGCCTAAAACAGCAAGGCTGACATGATTTGTGTTTGCTGTATAACATGACTCAGTCTGAGGATGGGCAGAGAGAAGAGACATCCAGGTATGCACAAAAACACATCATAAATCTGGTTGAGCTTCTGAAATTTCTAGTGCTTATTTTGATCTACAAAGCAAGCCTGGTAAAATCCCGTATTTATAATCTAGAGTAACACTGCACATGGCAGAGAGGAAGGGGAGGGCTAATAGACTACTCATTTTTATACTCCATAAGAGCCCTGTCATAAAAATAGTCATTCATTAATTCTTCAGCCCTTCACCTTGGAAGGTGAATGACTGAAGATGACCAAATGATTATTTTTAATAAACAGTGAGAAAGGGTACGAATAGGAAGAAGGGTACAACTGGAATAGGTGTCTGTGGGTCTATCCTCCTCTTCAACAGAGGGGGCAGAGTAGGTCCAATGTATAGCATGGGCATAGGGTACTGTCACAGCTCTATATGTGGCTCTGTATGTAGCAGTATGCATGTACTGTAGCACTCATAAAATGAGGAAAGTTTCCTCAGATCCAAAGAACTTCAGAACTATATCCTTGCTATGTCATCTTTCAAACTTTTCAAACACCTTATCGCAAACTATTTGTCACCAGTTGTCAAAGAACACCTAGTCCCTAAGCAAGCTGGCTTCTGCCCAGGGAAATTATGTACTGATCAAGTAGTAAACATCATGCAGCCCATCAAATGATGGCTTCAAAAAAAGGAATGGTGGTGCCATATTCATGGATCTGTCTGCAGTTTATAATGCTGTAAACCTGTCAGGGTCTCTGATCAATCAGGCCCAGCTGGACCAAACACTTGAGCCATCACATCTGCTCTGATCCCTGGTTAACAAGAGCACACTAGATTTATGTGGAAGCAAGCAACCAGAGTGGCTGCTGAAGGCACTGCTCGCCCTTTTAAGCACACCTCTAAAGTAGCCTCAGACTACAGGCATGCCTCGACACAGCCTCAGTTTGTTTGGGCAAGCATCATATTCACTGCTCCTTCTGATTTTCCTGGCTCCTGACTTGCCTTTGGCTCTTCCTGACCAAGACCTTGGATCTCTCCTGGATCTCTCTTTGACCCCTGGTTTCTTATCTTGGCCTGCTTATGGATAGGGCCCTACTAGATTCACGGTAAAAGTGGGGTGCACTGCTGCTCTTATAATCTTGCATGTTCCCCTGTGCACCCTTCCCACCACTGATTGGTGAAGGGATCCCACTTGTGGCTCACTCATCATGGGCAGGGAAGCAAACCTGCAGTTTTAAACTTGGTGCCATTTTTGTCTCCCTGCTGGTCAGCAGCAAGCAGCAGGGCTGCCAGGGCCCCTCACCCAGTCAACAGTGGGGAGGCAAAAACAGCGCCAAGTTTAAAATTGTGGTTTTCACTTCCTTGCCAATCAGAAGTGTGCCGCAAGTGGGTTCCCTCCACCAATCAGCAGCAGGGGGGTTGGGGAAGGGACATAGGGAAACCTGCAAGATTAAAGGAGCTGCAGCACAGCCCAGTTTGGCTGTGAATCCAGTAAGACCCTACTTATGCATTACATCTCTTGAATCTCACCTCTTGGCCCTCCTGGAACTTGATCCCCATGGCCTTAGTCCTTTGACCTGGACCCCAGTTTGACACTCTGATAATTTGTGCTCCCACATTTCTGACCCCCTAGGTGCCCATAGGAACCTACCTGCAGGCCCAGCCACCTATGCCCTAGCTGAAACCTCACAAAACCACTGGAGGCTCCTTGCAAACACATGATATGATGAAAGATGACCTACTATGAATAATACGATCCTTGCCAAAAACCAACATTTCTACATCAAATTATGTAAGAAGCATAGCTAATGGCAAAAGCAAAGGAATGACATACCTACATGCAGCAAACTTGGAGCTACATTATTTAACATCTACACCAATGATCAACCAATTTACCCAGGCATGAGAAGTTTTATTTATGCAGATGATTTGTGTATCCCTGCCCATAGTAAGAACATTGAGGCCACATTGGCATCAGTGTTCTATGGGTTGTCAGACTATTACAACAAAAGTCCACTATGTGCCAATCCAAATAAAGCACAGGTTAGTCTTTTCAACTTTCAGAACCAAGATACTAGTAAATGACTCAACCTAACCTGGAATGGAATAGCTCTCACCCACTGCATGAATGCTATCTACTTGGGAGTGACATTAGATCACATGCTTTCATATAAAGTACATGTAGATAAAACAATGTACAAACTTAGTTCCCAGAACAACATATTAAAGGCATTCACCAAATCCAATTGTGGGGCCAATCCAACAATGCTATGAACTACTACATTTGCACTTTTTATTTGGCAGCTGAATACACATAACTAGTTTGGGAAATATCAGCACATGCAAAGAAGCTAGACACTATGCTGAATGAAAGTTGCAGGTGCATTACTGGATGCCTTGAAATGATAAATGTCAATAGTCTTCATTTACTCACTGGAATTGCCCCACCAGACATCAGAAGGCAGGTCAAAGATAAGTAGCACCTACTATATGAGTATGTTGCAGCTTCAAATAGTCATGTAAAAGCTTCCTTTCTGCAGCACATCCTCTGGATGAAACACCAACAGCCACACAAAAAAAAATATGCCAGTTACAACTACAAATGGATCAGGAAGGTGTTAGGGTGAATATCAAAACTGCCAAACAACTCCCACAGGCACAGAACTTGGCAGGCCAGCATGGAGAAGCTTGAACCATCTTTGAACAGGAGTCAGTAAGACTAAAGTTAATATGCAATTGTGGAGATACACTAATGATACAAACACCATGTGTGCACGTGGAGGAAACTTGCTGACTGGAGAACACCCACTGGTCTGCCCATGTATGGGGGAACCATGAAACCAACAAGGACCTTGCTAAGGCTACAGATTGAGCCATATTATGTGCCCATTTTTTAATTCATTTTTGAACATGGTGACAGGACATGAAAAGAAGAAAAAGATAATGACTGTCACAGCTCATGTAACACTCATCTGGCTGCTATTTTGGGTCCACTCACTTGTGTGCTGTTAAGCTTCCTTTTGTCTGGGTAGGCTCCAGTATAGCCTCTTTTCCTTGGCCTCTGGCAGATTTCCTGAACACAGGCTCTTTGTCTATTGCACCTTCACAGAAATGTAACCCCATAGGCTATAGCATTGTTAAAATGAATCTGTAGCTGTCATGGTCCAGGAATTATGCAAGAAGCAAGAATTTCTTTGGGTGATAGATATATTGTATAGACCAACTAATTAGTTGGAATAGAGTTGGACAAGCTTTTGAATGAAAGATCTTATTCTTTTTCAAACTTGAAGAAGACTGTCTTGCATTCAAAAGCTTGTCTAACTCTATCCCAACTATGCAGTTGGTTTAATATAAGATATCACCCCAAAAAATCCTTGCCTCTTACCTCATAGGTTAGTAGTTCATGCGTAGGTAACCCAGTTGCATAAACTTACCCTTTCCTAGAACTTCATCTGAGCATTTTGGATTACAGTTCACCTCTTTGGTGGCATATGACAGTAGAAGCAAATGGACACAAATTTTGCTAAAGTCCCCAAATTAATCTCTCCTTAGGCAGCACAACAGATTGACAGTACAAGAGAGAATAATAAAATAAGTGTATGCATTTTTCTGCCTCAGTTTTCTTACCAGTCTTGAGTGTTCTTGTGGGTTAGGTCAAAGTCAAAAAGAGTGGAGTATCCTTCCCTTCCAGCTGCCCTCCTACAACATGAAGTCTTTGTGGTCACTTTTCTTTATCCCTCTGTCTTCCAACCAGCTTTCTTCAACTCTGGCTGGTCCCAGTGTCAAAGAGGTCCTCTCTCTCTTCAAAAATGTATGCCTTTGTTCCTCCTATGAGTCCTGCCTCTGAGGCTCTCAGGCCCTGTGAAAGATTAATATCTAATCTCATTCCCTTTTAGGAAAATTCTATTTCTTCAGACCCTAGTTACTTGAGAAGTGGGAGAATGCTAGTTTTCTCTATGATACAGTTACTCTTCCTTCTACCCAAGGGAGATGTAAAAGGCACTAGTAGTCTTTATTAGCAGACATGTAAAAGTACCACTCCCCAACTTAGTACAAGGAGGATGAAGCATTACAAAATAAAAATCAAAAGATACAAATTTTTTACATTATAAAAATCTAACTGAAATATGTAAGGTGAACATAAACACATTCCCTAAATACTCAAGCACTGTACCACTTCATTATAATAAAACCCCCATGGCACTGGGAGAGCAGTTTATTAAAATAATACTGTGTTATAATAGAGTTAGGTAATTTGCTGCACCATAATAATGAAAAAACAGTTCTTGCTGTTGGGATTGTTACAAGTGAGGGCTGTTATAAACAGGACTTGTTATAATGAGGTTATACTGTATCCTGTACCACTTGAGGAGCTATAGCAGCAGCTGTACTTTCCCTCTGCAATATGTCTAAATGGCAAGACTGAGATTGATGACACTATGAAGAAAAGCTTCTCTTTTGATTCTGCTTTTGGACCCACAGGGAACTAGGCAGCTCAAAGGCATAGAGGAAAGAAGCATTAACAAAAGGTTTTGGGTGAAGATTCATATAACTTATTTTACTTCTCAGCCTATCACTCAAATGCTGGCTTTGGCACCTGCTTGAGAAGGTACACTGTGAGAATTAGATTTTTACAAGTGTTAATTTAAACCAAAATCACTGTTACTAAGTTAAACATATGAAAATATTAAGAGGCTTTTGTAGCATATGAAACACCTCCAGCATTTTCGTTCAGTTAAAATTTGTCTTTAAACATTCAAAATGAAAGAAAAGCAAAGGGAATTTAGTCACTCAGTGTTGCTGTTTTAGCTGAGGTCCTCTGAACTACATTTCCCAGTATGCCAGGAAGAACTGTGCATGCTAAGTGAATACTAGGGCTGAGAACAGAGAACAAATTTATTCATGTGATATACCATCAAGTTATACAGTTTTCTTTAGAAAACCTAGAAACTTCAGTTAGAAACTAAACTAAAATTTAGAAACTACAGTAAAACTGAAATCTAACACATTTGCTTCATGTTTCCAGTTGTAGAAAATCAACTGTTCCATGTTAGCCCTATTTAACAAGCAAACAATGCAAAATCTGAACCCTGAGAACAGCTTCCAGTTAGAGGCTCACCTAACTGATCAACTTCGGATGAGAAAAAGATGAGCCGATATTCTCACAGCAAAGCACATGCAGCTATTGCAACTGTGACTCTTCACCAGGGTGTAAAGAAATAAGCCATCTTTCCCAGTAAAATAATGAGGAGTTTTGAACACAGGTGTCTCCTCTCTAATGAGTGGGAACTGACAGTTGTAAACCTGCTGGAGATTCTTTAGTACCTGCCTGTCATATTTTCAGATTTAAATATCTGCCACACATGTGCTCTGTAAAGTGCTGAGTTGATCAAACCAAAACAACATAGTTGTGTCAGGTGGGCTCCCATATTCTTCTGCACAGAGAGCCCTTTTCTTGTAAAGGCTGCACAGCATTAAAACAGATAAACAGACTGTCTTTCTGTTAACTGTTGTCTTGGGTCTCTGCAGGAAGTTAACATCTAAAGGGAAAAAATCACCCTTTCTGATCAGCATACTAACATAAATCCATAGAAAACTTCAGAAGGAAACACTTTTTTTTACCATCTTTCATGTCATGAAACTACTGAAACAGATGGAAATCAGAATTGCTAATGCTACAGTTCTCTGCATGGGGCTGTGAAGGCAGGTTACCATGGCTCTATTTACCATGCTCCCTCTGCTGGTACAAATGACATAGTGCCAGAGCTTTAATCAGCGTCAGACTTTTGGTTAAGCTGATCTTCTCTTTGTATTTCTAATATTCCTTCATTCATTTATCAAGGAACTCAGTCAAATTAAGCAGATATGTGCTTGGAATAAACTCATTTTTTTCTAGGTGATCTATTCCTTAAAAGGTGGACTCCTGCCTCCAAGCTCTGGTTTACTTGCTGCCCTAATAGGAAACACCTGGGGACTCCACTAATAAAATGGGAAGTCCTGGTTAGCATAAAGGTGATGCTGCCCAGTAGATATAGGGAGAGCTGCCAGGCATAGCTAGAATGAGGGGAAAATAAAGTGTATAGTACCCTCAGTCCCTGACAGTGGAGTTGATTATCAGGGATCCTTTTTGCTAACAGGAATTAGACCAGCCCGTTGTTTGCTGTGACCTTCATAGGGGACAGATCAAAGGAGCAGAAAGGTGACTTAGAGCTCCCCCATCGACCCTAGACCCTGCACCAAATGCAGCAGGCTGGATAGAGCAGTGACCTTTTCCCCTAGGCATAGCAAACAAAACAAAACATCTGGATTGATATCAGGTTCATTGTTTAAGTGTTATCCAGAAAAAAATCAGTTTTATCCAGATAACCAATTTTCCAGAAGAACAAGTCCTCTTGAAGGTGTGCTATAGCTCTTTCATTTTCACTGCCAAGGTGTCCTGTCTGATTTTGGATATGGCAGTACAGAGTCCCATGCATCTTCAAAATGTTTTCTGTCAGGCACAGGCAACCAAGAACTGTGAAAATCACAGACAGTTTTTAGGAGGAATGCACAACCTTTGAGGCCACCTCCCTCCCTTTCTGCCATCTGACACCACCAGGGAAGGAGTCCTGTCTTATCTGCACATCAAAGAACAACTCACAAAGACACTTTCATGGACCCAGAGGAACAGACTTCCACCTTCAGCTTCCTCTGTGCAAAAATTAAGTTTATTTTCTGTCACAACCCAAAGTTGTGGTTTTTTGTTTTTGTGTGCTTCAGCACCGCTAAATTATGTTCCCACCAAATTGCAGCTTCTTTACACGGTGGAGTTTTCTTTTGCAATAGGAGAACCCGCGTGCAAAAGAGTATTTCCCGCCATTTATAGCCTTCTTTGCATGGTGCATTTCTTTTGCATCATAGTGATGCACGGTGCAAAGGAGTTCCCGCCATTTGTATTAAGATTTGCGCCACATTATTGGCCAATCTTAATATAGGCACACGTGGCTGCTAGCGATTGGCTTGCTAGCCGTATAAAGAGCTTGGGTGGTTTCTGCCCAAGTTGGAGAGAGAGAGAGAAAGCAATTGGAGTTTGGGAGAAAGAGAGTGAAGATTTCTAAGCGCTGCTAATCCCTTCGAACCCAGCTTTTTCTTCTCCTTAAGAGGGCAATAGAGGGCCGATTTACCGAACCCATGGAGCCTTAACAACTCCGGGGGCCTATTTACCGAACCCACGGAGCTTCAACCACTCCGGGGGCCAAACGGCCTCTAGCCTTTCCCCG
Organism: Alligator sinensis; assembly: GCF_000455745.1. Lineage (NCBI taxonomy): Eukaryota > Metazoa > Chordata > Crocodylia > Alligatoridae > Alligator > Alligator sinensis. The sequence continues at coordinate 59,775 of NW_005841861.1, read as the reverse complement.
TCGCTGAGCGCAATCCTAAGACGTATCCCTTTCCTTTGAAACTACCGAACCCACGGAGCTTCAACGACTCCGGGGCCAATTACCGAGCCGAACCCGCAGAGCTTCAACCACTCCGGGGTCAATTGTCGGAGTCCTCTAGCGAGGATTTAAGTGGAGCTGAGCCTGGAAAACTGTCCAGCCTACACCACAACCATCTCTGGTGTAAGTAAACAATCTTTTAATCAACCATTACGTGTCTGTAACTAATTCTAGTTCGCCACCGGTCTTCTTCGACCCCGCGTGCCTGGGCTGCTGGCCACAGCCTGCGTGCGCAAAAACGGGTCCGCATATCGCTCCCGGCTCGCACATGGCGACATGGACGAGATTGGGAGGCGGCCCGCACATTTTCTACCTATGGGGACTTTCTATCATCTTTCATTTAATTAATCTTTAATTCCCTGAGCCCAAGTAAGAGTGTGTGTGTCCGAAAGCTTGCAGAAAAAGATATATTTTTTGCAATTTCTTAGTTGATCTAATAAAAGGTATCACCTCTGAACCAAGAGTTCTAGAGTTTTGCAACCTTTGAGGCATAAGTTACTTAACTATCTAAAAATAAATGCAGCTATTCCTGGTTTTGTTATAGTTCACACTCAGGCTACAAACCTCCATCTCTAATTTAAGTGTACTTATGTCAAGCCTAATTTAGGAACAAGTCATTTTTGTCTCCAGACTTAAGAATTTTCTCCCCTTTGCTATCATGAAAGGAACATTCCTGTTCAGGTCAGTGCAGTGTTTTAGCTCTCTTCAGTCTGACAGAAACTGGGATTCTGTTTCTAAACCTCAAGATACAAGTAGCTTCCACTGAAATCAATGAGAGCTCCTCATATCTGGTAGGGGGAATGGGACCCTTTGAAGATATAGGTTCTATTTCTTTAGTTTGGCCAATATGTTATATGTGGCCGGGTGAAGGTGAATAACGAAATCTCTCTCTCCCTGGGGCTCGCCTGCCATGCTTTGGAATGATGAAAGAAGTTAATTCCTTAATGAGAGAGGGTGTAGTAAATCACCCTGGAAGCAGGATAAAATAAAACTGATTAGTAACTTCCACGCAGGTTGTGGAGAACCCTGACTGTTCTCACAGCTCGCAGTCTTCCTTTCTCCCTCCACCACTGTACAGTCCGCTCCCCCAAGCCAGTCAGCTCCACTCAGTCCTTCTCTCTTTTCTCTTTCCTGCTGGTACCATCGGATCCTTTCTCTGTGGGACCTTCTCTCAGCCAGTAAGTTTCTCCTCTCTTCCTCACCTCCTTGCTTCGCCGGTCACTGTGGTCATCTACACCCAGTTAGTCGGTCTTATCAGCTAGCTGCTGAAGCTTTCGGTCTGCCACTCCTGGCATCCCCCCTGAATATCTCCATGCTGTGCCCCAGGGGACAAAGGAAAACCCCTTGCTGTGGACTTAAATAGCTGCTGGCTCATAATCAGTTAACGTTCACCCTGGGTGCGATCCCTTTCCCAACTGTGTTTATTAAGTCATAGTTTCTCAACCTGTGGTACACATACCCCCTGCCTGTGTCTTGCATACCCCCAGGGGTATGCGGGTATCCCAACACTCTCTCTCTCACACCTTCTTTTCCTCTCAAAACTATGGCAAAAAAATGTAAATTCCCCAGTAATAATTGGCATTCAACCTTCCTAGCTTTGGTTCAACCCTCCTAGCTTTGGGCAACATCACCTCTAACCCAGGTACATACTTGAGTTGTGCACCCCTGGTGTAAAAGGTGGCAACCCTATCCACACCAGATCAGACATCTGTCACATCACAGCCTTATACACACAGCTTTTTTTCCAACATATAGCACACATTAGTCTGTAAATATAAAATCCCCTGGAAAATTGAGTATTGGGGTACTTATTAAAATGTTCAGAAGTTAAGGGGTACTTGCTACTTAAACGGTTGAGAAACACTATACTAAGTAATTAACTTTGCTCTGTCCCTGACCTGACTCTCCCCCCATACTTGCAACTTTGTATCATCAAAGGAACAGGGCTGTCTTTGCCCCCTTACATTATGCTTCTCAGTACTGGTCTCATGTCCCACCTCAATGTTACTGTATGCAGCACTGTAACTGTAGTGCACTCCTACTCTTTAGCAATAGGTTTCCCATCTCATATAAAAACATAAAATAATGAATAACATTAAACAAAATTAAGCTTTACAGTATTAATTAAAGAAAATCACAGTTGTGTGGGAGACACTGGCAGGCATGCTGATATGCAGGAAAAGGTGAGAAAAATATGGGAATGCAAAATGCAGCCATGAGGAATTTCTTAACATAATCTCCTAAAGGCCTGAACTGTAATACACCAGTAAGCTATCACAACAGAGAACCCTCCCCCCACATTTTACTTGGCGCAGGAGTTCTAGTTATGCTAAGCCGTTGTTAAACTAAAGCACCAAAAAGAAGCTTGGGAAGCATAGGCCTTGCTGACCTGCCAATAAAGCCTTGTGACTTCTAATAATCTATGGCTTCTGTATCTTCTTCTAATTCCTTAGTTTTTCCTATAGTCTGCTCTGCTAATTTAGTTGCATGCTGTGTCAGCCACCTTATGGCAACACTCATAGCTTGTAAAATTCTACATTTTTTACTTCTGTTACTATTCTTCAGTTCTGCAGGTTCTACCATGAACCTACAGATTCCCATCCAAGTTTCCCCACTTTTTTTTCCTTAAACCCGTATGAACCACGATTCTCCATTACTTAGCAGGTTCATACTTCCTCAAACTGAGGGGGAATTTGAAGCGAGGAAAGGAAGAGATTACCTATCTCTGCATAGGTTGCCATTACAGGTTGTGAATTTACAAAAGAGCATTTCACCACCTAGCAAATTGGAAGTCAGGGTCACCAGCATTGTTCTGGGGCATGTGGTGTTGTTTGGGTGGTCTTTGCTCACTGTCACTTTCAGCATTCAGGCTGCTGGGATCTGGGTGTTTTAGAAAGCCGGTGTTGAAAATGGCCTTCTGTCTAGGGGTAGAGCAGAAAGAACTATTCAAATTTCTTTTTGGTGGCAAAGCTCAGAGAGGTTTAATGTCACTCGGACAGTACAATGGTCTGTTTAGCAGTCAGCCCAACTCAGTAAAATTACTGGGACAAGGTATAAACTGCTGGGACAACTGCTGGGGCTTTGAGCAGGGGGTTGCACTAGATGACCTAAGGTCCCTCCCAACCCTAACTTTCTATGATTCTGTCAGACTATGGGCTTACCTTTCCTCTGGCTTGAATCATCTTCTCAGACAGTTTTCAAGATTGTCTCTCATGTGAAACATTCCCTATATGGCTCTGTGAGGAAAGATTGGCTTAACGTTAGGAATCTTTCACTTGTCTTAAAATGTGACAAGATGCTGTTTCCTAATCTCTAAGAGCTGTTCCACAGCCAAAGGTCCGTGTTCCTGTTTATTGCAACTGTGACAGCAGATTGCAGATGGAGTTAGTCTTTTGAAACAGCTTGTCTCCCAACTTCTGAAAGCCATAAAAATAAGATCTAGGATTCTCAAACTGACCCATGATCAGATAGGATGCTAATGCAGTACATGGAATACTGCTGTGATCAGTTTGCCTAATTCATTCACTGATCACAGCATGTTGGATTAGTTGTTATTCCTCATGGATTCTTGATCAGCCAAAAGTAAAGGATGACACAATAATCTAGCATAGGGAGGAGAAGGGGAATGTTTCCAATCTGAAGTGATTGGAAAGACGTGAAAAATACTCTGCCACCTGCTTTATTTTGATGCTTTCTGTTTAAGTGCACAGCATGCGGGTGACTGCCTTTTTGCAGATGTCGGTATGAATACATGAGGGAACAGATGACACAAGGAACATACTGCATCTCTCCACATTAATAGAGAAAGAAATGTACTTTAATCTGCTCAAAAAAAAAAAAGAAAGAAAAAGAGAAAAATGGTTCATACAGCTCTGAAGTACTAAAAATTGATCCCTAAAACAAAGTTGCGTATACACATTATTGCTCATAACTGCTGAAGCAGAGATACAACACAGGAAATTCCAGCACTGACCATGACAAAAATTGCCAGCAGTATGCCACGTGAATTTATTTTGCTGGAAATATAAAGGCTCCTTCAAGTGTGAAAGTTGGGAAAGAGGTAACTTCATAGGTGAGGTGGAAAAAATGTTTTGCATGTGCTAACTAGATTGTGAGGGACAACAAAAACAATGAATCAAAGGATAAAATTTGGCCATGGTCAATAACAGGTTCCTCAGTTCATTGTGTAAGTTAAAGCTGGCCTCACATTGTATCATATTTTTATATAATTTCCATATAGTGACATACAGCAGTGATTCTTAACCTTTTTAGATCCAAACCACCCTTTGTTAGATTCAAGGCACACCTCAGAAAATTCCAACTCTTAGTTTTCACTCATTTTTTTGACTATGGGAAAATAATAGAGAAATTCTTCTGTTGCAAAAAACTCTTCAGAAAGACCACAGAAGGTCAGAATGTTTTTAACACTATGGATTCCAGTTTGAAATCTCTGCGTTTATCTTGTGAATCATGTGTAGGTATATGCACACCTAAAAGCTGGAATATTTGCAGTAACCTTAAAAGGATCTCACAATACCTCAGTTGAGAATCACTGATTTAGAGACTGTGTATCCTCTATAGAACTGGCCCTACAGAACTCCTACTGATGTCCATGGGAGATGTATACCTGGAATAGCAGCATAATCAGATTCAGTATATTTGACATGTTTACATAAATTTCTTTGCCCTATTTTCAATATGCATATCCCTTCCTTTTCAATCACAATGATTTTATTAATGAGTGGTTTGTAAACTTTTAATGCAGCCACACCTGAGGTCTTGATTCTATGAGGTGCAAATACACACACCTAAGGATGTGAAGCCAATGAGATAATCAATCTGATACAAGTTAGACATATGTTTCAGTATCTTGCTAGACTGGAGCTTAAACACCGTTTAAAGGAATCACCTCCTGATTCAGGGGCAAACAGGGCAGTTTGCAAGCAATTCACTGGGAGCAAGAGGAGGAAGGAGAAAAGCAAGAGGAGCCAGGCACCATATACTGTTCCAGGAAAATAACTGAGTCAGGGATGCCTGTGTGTTTGGCTTGCTGAGTGTTTGTTTGATGACCTGTGTGTTGGGTCACGTGCTCTGAACAGCTGGGTGTGATGCTAACTGAGTGATTGCTGCCTGTGTCTGAGAAAAGACCTAACAAGGAGGTAGAGCCAGTCCAGGCCCAGCAGGGTAGAAAAGGAACATAGGCGGATTAATGCACAGGCCAGCTGGGCACGAGCCCAGGGGCCCCTACCAATTCAGGGCCCCAGAATCCCCATCAGCAGGGAAGTGAAAGCCGTGGTTTTAAACTTTGTGCATATTTGTCTCCCAGCAGGGAAACAAAAAAGGCGCCCAGTTTAAAACCCCGGTTTCCACATTTGCTTCCCTACTGCAGCCGGGAGCAGGGCCCCTCCACCAATGGGGCTGGGGAGGCACGCTGGGGCTGGGCCGGCTGGGAGTGCCATGCAGCACTGCCCCAGGGGGCAAGGGGCTGGGCTGAGCCAGGCTGGGAGTGCTGCGCTGCACCTCTGCAGGTGGGCAGTGGCACTGGGGGAGGGTCTTGGGGGGGCTATAGCCCCCCCAAATTCACTTAGTCCCCCCATAGCCACCCCTCCCAGTGCTGCCACCTGCCTGCAGAGGCATGGCACTCCTGGCCTGACCCAGCCTGGCCCAGTGCATGTGCGTGGCTGCATGGACACAGTCGGGCAGCAGCGCCTGCAGGTCAGTGTGACAGGGGCTGGACGGGGAGCAAGAAAGAGCTGGGGGCAGCTTGTGGGAGATTGCCTAATATAGTGATCAAGAGAGAGTGGGGGACAGGGGAGGTCCTGTGGAGGCGGGGAAGTGTGTGGCTGGGTGTACGTGTGCTTGTGTCTGTGTCTGTGTGCATGTGTGTGTGTCTGCTTGAGTCTCTGCATGGGTGGGCATCTCTGCGTGGGTGGGCATGCGTCTGTTTGCATGTGTCTGTGTTCATTGCAGGGAGAGTGTGTCTGTGTGTCCATGTGCAGAGCGAGTAGAGTGCGCACCCATCTGCATCTGTGTGTGCATGTCTGTGTGTGCATATTTGAGTATGTTTGTGTCCATATGCAGATTGAGTGAGAGTAGAGTGCACGTCTGTCTGTGTCCATGGTTGTGTGTGTATGTTTGGCCATAGTTGGGGAGGGGGTAGGGAGCAGAGAAGAGGGGGGCATGTACCCCCCCCAACCCAGCAGGGTCCACTCAGCCTCCCCTACCAGCACCAGCAGAGGAAGAGGCCCCTTCCCACCCCCTGCAGCCCAGCTGCTGTGGTGGCAGAGGGCCTCCAATTCTATGTTTGCCCAGGGCTCCAGTACACCTTAATCCACCTCTGAAAAGGAGGCACCTGGAGTGACCAAGGAGTGAGTGAACAAGGCAGTTGGCAAGCAGTTGGCTGCCCCCCTCTTTGAAGGGAAGCCCTTAATATAACCTATTTCTTTAATTAAGGGTTGCTAACCTACATATATTTAGTGTAAGTAGCTAAAACTCAGCAGTTAAACCAATACTTAAGCCTTTGGCTTAACCAGAGTCCCGAGTGAGGAGGAGTTTCCTATGGAGTTGCATGGAAACTCTCTCTCACCTTCCTTCAGTGTAAATTTGGTGGAATCAGATTAGCAGGGAGAAGGAAACCTTTTGGGACCAAGGGGCAGTGAACAGGCCAGCCTACAGGGGAGTTTGCTAGGGAAGATCTGCTTAAAAGAGGGACAGGAAAAGAAAGACAGCAGATTTAAAAGATCCAGAGGATATTGCAATGCCAGAGCCACTGCCAGCTCTTCCTCTGCTTGCACCTGTGAGGTGTCTGTCCAGGCAGGACTACACACCATCAAGGTGTTCACCCAGGTCCTGGTTTGGCACTGTGGGGACTTTGGCTTGCAGGTTCCTTCCAGTGACAGTCAGATGGGAGAGTGCCTGCAATGTGAGTGGTGCCTCCTCATGGTTTCTCTCAGGGAGCAGGCAAGAGAGCTACAGGAGGAGGTGGCAAGGCTCTGAAGCATCCCCCACCATGAGAACTCCATCAATTCAATACTGGAGAAGACCTCTATGACTGAAAAAGGACTTCCAGAGGCAATGCTAGAGAAGGAAAAGGACATGGAATCCCAGGAAGGTGGAAGGTGGATGTTGGAAGCTTGTTGCCTTTGGCAGCAAGCAGAAATCTCCATCTCCACCAGCAGCAGTTTGCCTGGAGGACAGATATGGAGCCCTAGCAACAGAGGAGGAAGAGGAACACTTTCCATTGGTGGGAAAGACCAGGCCAGGCATCCCCAAGGTTGGGAGGATCAAGACCACTGCCACCAAGAAGCAACAGGTGGTGGTGGTTGGAGACTTCTGAGGTGACTGGAGGCATCCATCTGGTAGCCTGACCTGTTGTCTCCAGAGCCCGGATCCAAGATGTCATGGAAGGATTACCTACATTCATCAGGCCCTCTGATTACTACCACATGATGCTCATCTGTGTGAGCACCAATGTGGGCAGACCCTGAGCAGATCAAAAGTGACTACATAGCTCTGGGTGAAGGGGACGGGTTCAGGTAATGTTCTCCTCAATCTTTCTGGTAAAGCAGAAGGGCCCAGGCAGGAGATATCCTACAGATAAATGCATGGCTGCACAGAAGGTGTTACCAGCAGGGCTTTGGCTTCTTCCATGATGAGATGTTGTTCCAGAAGAAAGATTACTGGGAAGAGATGAAGTCCACCTGACAAAGAGAGGGAAGAGCATCCTTGTAGACAGACAAGGTTCTTTAGGTAAGTGTGGTATCTTTTATTAGACCAACTAAATAGTTGGAAAAATTGTTCTTTGTGAGCTTTCAGGCACAAATACCCTTCTTAAGGCATAGGGGGAGTCTGCTGTCTTGTAATCTGCTGGATGGAATAGAAGCCACTATGCAAAATGCAGTTCTGTGAAAATGCAAATCTGTGGCAGTGAAGGTCAGAGGCCATGAGAGACAAAAGGTGTGAAACTCCTCTGAAAGGACTGTTTGTGCGGGAAAGGATTTCAGGAGAGCTGGTTGTATTTTAAAGAAACCTTACAGAGGGCTAAGGAACAAACCATCCCAATGTGCATGAAGACCAGCAAGTATGATAGAAGACCAGCTTGGCTTAATAGGGAATTCTTCAGTGAGCTAAAACATAATAAGGAAGCTTACAAGTAGAAGCGTGAAGAAATGACTAGGAAGGAGCATAAGAGTATTACACAGGCAGGCAGGAATGAAATCAGGAAGGCTAAAATGCAATTGGAGTTCCAGCTAGCAAGGGTTTCTACAAGTATGTCAGCACCAAGAAGAAGATCAGGGAAAGCATGGGTTCCTTACTGAATGGGGGAGGCAACCTAGTGACAAAAGATGCAGGAAAGGCTGAAGTACTCAATGCCTTTTTCACTTCAGTCTTCTCAGGAAGTCAGCTCCCAGACTGCTGCACCTAGCAGCACAGTTTGGGGAGGTAAGCCATCGGCAGTAGTGAAAGAACAGGTAAGAAACTATTTAGAAAAGCTGGATGTATACAAGTCCAGGAGCAGGACATGATGCAGCCAAGGGTGTTGAGGGAGCTGGCTGATATGACTGCAGAGCCCCTGGCCATTATCTTTGAAACCATGTGTTGACTGAGAGAAGTCCCAGATGGTTGGAAAAGGGAAAATGTAGTGCCCATCTTTAAGAAAGGGAAGAAGAATAATCCAGGAAACTACAGATGGGTCAGCCTCACCTCAGTCCCTGGAAAATTCATGAAGCAGATCCTCTAGGAATTCATTTCTAAGCAACTGGAGGAGAAAAAAGTGATGAGGAACAGTCAGCATGGATTCACCAACGACAAGTTGTGCCTGACCACCCTGTTAACTTTCTATGAGAGATAATTGACTCTGTGGATACAGGAAGAGCAGTGAACATGATCTTCAGCAGTCCCTGGCACATCTGTGTGTCCAAAGATGACTGATGATGCCTTTCTGGGATTGACAGACTCTACTGCAGCTCAGACATGGTTTCCGTGTGGGATGGGTGGCACTGCATCCTTGATTAGGTGCACAACATGCTGTTTCTGCCACTCCCACTTTTATATTTCCTGTTGTTGTCATGAGGTTTCAAAGTGCTGAGATCCCTGCAGCAGACTCTGCTTCCATTTGGGGTGGTTCTGGGTGATAGTCTCCCATGAGTTGACATCATTGCTGCATTTTTTTAAGTTGGCTTTGAGGATGTCCATGAAGCAGTTTCTTCCTCTTGAGCAAATGCCTTGGCTGAGCTGAGAAAATAAAACTTGCTTCAGGAGTCTGGAGTTGGACATCTGGATGACAAGGTCAGCCCAATGAAATTGATCTCAGATCATCAGTGCCTCAATACTTATGGTGTTTGCTTGCAGGAGTATGCTAATGTTGGTGTATCTGTCTTCCCGCTGGATTCAGAGGATTTTCCACAGGCAGCATTGATGGTACTGCTGCAACAAATGTAGATGTCTCCTGTATGCTGTCCATGTTTCAGCTCTGTACAGCCGGTGGCGGATCACGACTGCTTGATAAACCATAAGCTTGGTTTCAGATCTGATGTCACAATCTTTGAACACCCATTTCTTCTGGCGTCCAAAGGCTGCACGTGCACAGTTGAGGCAACATTGGATTTCTTCATCAAAGTCAGCCTTCTGCAAGAGATGGCTTCCGAGGTATGGGAAACACTCAGTGTTCTCCAGAGTTTCACCATGGTCCTGGATTACTAGAGCTGGGGACTGTTCATTAGGAGCTGTTTGGTGGAGTACTTTTGTGCTTTTATACACATAACTTTGTCTGCTCCAATGTGCCAGAAATCCAGTGCATTGAGCAGACTTGATTAATTGAGTCTGTGGAGCATGCAAGCTGACATGTCCGGTGCTGGGCACATGCATTTGTATAAAGAGCTAAATGCACATCAGTGTGCAGAAAATGGAGGCACTGCACTTTTGAACTAGAACACCTCCAATGTGTTAGTTCAAAAGAGCACCACTGCCATTTTCTGATGTGCACTTTGCTGTTTATACAAATGCATGTGCCGCAGCACCGGGCGATTTTAAAAGGATCCAGCGTTATGGCACATACATGTGTACAAATGCCCTAAGTCTTCTAAATGTTAAGGATCAGTCAGATTTTCTTGTATGCCTCGGTAAAGATGTTAGCAATTGCCTGACAGTCTGCTTCCAAGTGAGTACACGCTACGGCAGCATCAGCATACTGGAGCTCGATAATTGAGGTCGGGGTGGTCTTGGTTTTGGCTCAGAGGTGGTTGAAGTTAAACAGCTTACCATCTATTTGGTAGCTTAGCTCCACTCCAGCTGGAAGCTTGTTGGTGGTCAGATGTAGTATCTGTAGCATGTGGCAAGGAATAATGAGAAGACTGGTGGAGCAATGATGCAGCCTTGCTTAACTCCTGTTTTAAAATCAGAGGGAGCTGAGATAGATTCATTACTGAGAACCATTGCTCACATGCCATCATGAAGCAGGCAGAAAATGGTTGCAAATTTTGGTGGGCACTCATACTACAGAAGAGTCCTCCACAACACTTCTTGGCTGACAGAGTCAAAAGCTTTCATGAGGTCAAAGAAGGACATGTAAAGAGGCTTATATTGTTTCCAGCATTTCTCCTGCAGCTGGTGAGTTGGGAAGATAATGTCAATTGTACATCTGGATGCCCTGAGCCAGGAGCAGGCAAAGTCTGACCTATGAGTCAGATTGGGCCCACACCAGACTCCATTTCCCAGGAGCCCCTGCTCGCATCGCTGCAGCCGGCTTCCATGGAGATCCCAGCAGCAGCTGCACGATGACAGCACTGCGGCTAGAGTTTCCAGGGAGACTGGAAGGCACATGGCAGTGCTGGCAGGGCACACAGCTGGGTGGGGAGCTGCTTTGGGGCTGGGATCTTGCAGTGGTGACAGTGTGGTTCAGAACTGGGGCAGAGCTGCCATACACTGCCTGCACTCCCCAGGCACGGGTGTGCAGGCAGCAGATGGCAGCTCTGCCTCAGTTCTGGACCACGCTGTTACCACTACAAGATCCCAGCCCCAGCCACAGAGCCCCTCCCCACCCAGCTGTGCACCCTGCTAGCAGTGCTGGGGCTGGTTTCCATGTAAACCCTGGCCCTATGCTGTCATGGCACTGCTGCTGCTGGGGTCTCTATGGAAACCATCCGCAGTAATACAGACAGGGGCTGTTGGGAAATGGAGTCCAGCTGCTGGCTGGATCCACCATTTTGCCCATCCCTGCCCTAAACCCACACTGAGATTCCAGGAGGAGCTCTTCAGCAAATGGAAGGAAATGGTTCAGGAGGCATCTCACAATGATCTTTCCTGTGGTGAACAGAAAGGCAGTCCCTCTGTAATTTCCCCAGTCTGACTTGTCTCCTTTCTTGAAGGTGCCCCTGAGGCTGTCTGGGATTTCCTCCTCCTTCCAAATACTTAAGATGAAGGAATGCAAGCTTCTCTCTCCTTTGCTTGAAGATAGTAGTAATCAATGGTTCGATGTCTAGTTGGCAGCCGGTATTAAGTAGAGTGCCTCGGGGGTTGGTCCTGGGGCCAGTTTTGTTCAATAACTTGATCAACGACCTGGAAGATGGGATGGAGTGCACCTTCAGCAAGTTTACAGATGACATCAAGCTGGGGGAAGTAGTAGATACACTGGAGGTTATGTCTAGGATTCGGAGACTTCGACAAATTGGAGGATTGGACCAAAAGAAATCTCATGTGGTTCAGTAAGAACAAGTGCAAAGTCCTGTGCTTAGTATGGAACAATCCCATGTACTGGTACAGGCTAGGAACAGACTGGCTAAGCCATAGCTCTGCAGAAAAGGACCTGGGGGTTACAGTGGACAATAAACTGAATATGAGCTGACAGCGTGCCCTTGTTGTGAAGAAGGCTAATGGCATATTGGGCTGCATCAGTAAGATTGTTGCCAGCAGATCAAGGAAAGTGATTCTTCCCCTCTGTTTAGCACTGGTCAGGCCACATCTGGAGTACTGTGTCCAGTTCTGGGCCCCCCACTATAGAAAGGATGTGGACAAATGAGAGAGAATCCAGTGGAGGACAACAAAAATGGTTAGGGGGCTGGGGAACATGACTTCCGAGGAGAGGCTGAGGGAATTAGGTTTATTTAATCTGGAGAAGAGAAGACACAGGTGATTTAATAGCAATCTTCAAATGGGTGGTTCCAAAGAGGATGGAGCTAAATTGTTCTCAGTGGTGGTAGATGACAAAACAAGGAGTAATGGTCTCAAAATACAGCAAGGAAAATTTAGGTTAGATAAGGAAAATCTCTCTCATGAGGAGGGTAATAAAGCCCTGGAACAGGCTACTGAGAAAGACTAGAACCTCCATCCTTGGATGGTTTTTAAGATCCAGCTCAAAAAAGCCTTAGCTGGGATGATCCTTTGAGCAGAGGAATGGACTAAATCAGTTGTTCTCATCCTTTTTTGTACCAGGACCCTTTTGTAAATATTGATAGCCAGTCCCAACCCACAGCACCCTGGCCATGTCCAGTGCTCCTTACACCTGACCCACAGTCCCCTGTCCCCTCTGGCCCATGCTGGAGGGAGCTCCCAGCTACCCTCATCCCATTCAGGCTGGAGCCCCTCACTCCCAACCCGCAGACCCTGTCTACCCCCCAGCCCTGCTGGAGGGAGCCCCCAGCTGCCCCCATGCTGCTCAGGCTGGAGTGCAGTGGCTGCAGTGCCTCCAGCTCATGCAGGTAGCAGTGGAGCAAGTCTGGCTCTAGCACAGGCTGGAAGGAGGAGGAGAAGAGGCTTGTGTCACCCTCCATGCCTTTGGCTGGGCTTCCCATGCCACGCCAAACAGCCTGGTCATGACCCTACTCACCCCTCGAGCAGCATCTCCTGGATGTACTGCCCCTGCGAGTACAGGCACCGGCCCCACCACCCCCAAAGGACCACCCCACCCTCTTTCCCACCAGAGGGACAGGAGCCTTTCTCCAACCCTGATACAGCCTTAGCACTTGGCCACCTTCCCCCAGTGCTGGCAGGCACCTGTCCTCCTCCATACCAACCCCAAGCCCTGGACCTCCAACCCCCATTACCCATATACTTACTAGCATCCAGCTGCTGGGGCTGCTCCCATGACCCTGGCTGTATGCTGGCCACATGCATGTGTGTGTGAGTATGCAGATACATGTGCTCCTGCTGCCTCCAATTGCTCCAAGCAGTTTTTGGGTTGCGACCCATGGGTTGAGAAACACTGGACTAGATGACCTCCTGAGGTCCCTTCCATCCTTACTTTTGTAGGATTCTACGATAGAGCAAGAGCATTTTTAAAGCTATATCTCTGATTAATTCAGTCTTGGTTCTCTCTATATTATTGTTGTGTTCTACAGAGTGTGAAATTTGCCTTTTTCCCCCTTCATATTTTCTTTAAAGCCTTGAATTTTTTTGGTAATGATTGTATGGATTTCCTATTAGTGGTGCTGATGTTTCATTTAAAATATCATTAAAGGAAATCCTATTCTAGACATATCAAGATCAAACTGTACAGTTCTCTCCAACACTAATCCAGTAACTTTATCTGAAGAGGAAATGATCACTCACAGCACTTTTTGTATGTGTTACACTTTTGGCCCAATTTCAGTGCCAACTCAGATTTTATTTTATGTTTTATAACTTTAACAAGCAGTTAGACATACACTCCATTACAGACACTACAAAGGTTTATTCACAGTGTGGTTGATTTTTTTGTGTGGTTTCTGATTCAGTTCTACTTGCAGGTATGTGAACAGAATCAAATAGCTTTAGAAGGTTCTGTCTGGTTGGCAGTATGTAAAGTTGAAGAAAGATGTGTGTTTTAAACATTATATCTTACAATGTAATACACCAGTTCTGAAATAAATTGGTTTTACTTTTAAGATTTTCTCTTATATTATTATGTGCTCTAAAGAGCATGGCAGAGGAATGAATATTCAGTGAGATGAGCAGTGATTTCATTGCATAACTCATTGATCTTAAAAGGAATTATGCGGTAATTTTTTTTTTTGCATTGTTACATACCTAGCTCACAGCAACTACTATTAAACATATTTTTCTCCATCTTCTTTAAAATGTAACTACCTATCTTTAGGGTAGTTGTATTTCATTCTGCTTGCATCCTCTCTTGCTTGCGTTACTTTTTGACCACGGAAGCATGATGTCTTTTTTGAAAAGTGGGCATAAAATTGTCTCTCAAATGTTATTTTGAGCACTCATGACTATTCCCTGGCTCCAGAATTATTTACAATATTTTTTAAATTCCTTTTGGAACTTTCCTTCTAAGTGATCTGGTTTAAACATTCTGCCAACCATTAGCATCATTACTATGTAAACCACTCGGTTAATATTTTAGAGCTCTCAGAGGATGCTAAGGGCTTCCAAAAAGGCAGAAGGCTTGCCTCTCCCACAGGAAATACTGCATGTTATACAATTAATGAGAGCAACATTTTATACAAGAGAAATAAGGTAAGAAAGGATGAGTAATATAAGGGATTATTTTTATGAACAGAGCTTTGGAAAAAAGCATAGACCTTAGGTATCTGATAGACAGACAAAGACTCCAAATTTTTATGGAATCTTAATTAATGGAAGTAAAACTTATTGTGCCACTTAGTACTATGACCCTTTATGTTTCAAAGTCAAAAAGGGCAAATATAGATACACACTGAGGATATCTCATGTGGGATATCTATCTATCCATTCATCCTATGATGGCGTCGCTGGCTTTAGAACTGCATGGAAGTTCGTTAAGTATCCAATTGTGAAAATCCTTCAAAGCAAGGGTGGTCCAGTAGTGACGGTATGAGCCTGGAATTTAGTTTTAGGTTCCATTCCCTAGTCTGAAATCAGGAACGACGCATAGCAGGTGCACCTGAGTGTGGTGGTACACCCACTACAAAAAGGTGCCGCTGCTGCTCGCCACCCTCCTCCCCCCTCCCCCCCCCAGCGGTGTCTGTGGGTGGTCAGCGATCCCCGCTGGCTGCTGACAACATGCCAGAGGCATTTGTGGGTGGTCACCGGCCCCTAGTCGGCCCTCGCCACCCCCTCCCCACTGCTGCCAACAGCGCCAGTGGTGTCTGTCGGAGCTCCTGCTTACCACCGCCATGCTCCCGCTGCTGCCACCATGCCCTGCCAGCTGCCGGGGGCACACGTCGTTCATGACTGAAATAAAGTTAATCTTAACTGTTACTCTACTAATATAACTTTTTTTGAATATAGCTGTTTGTTATGGATAGCAGGTCCCTTAGTAGCTGAATGGTGCCTTGGTTAAGTTGCCTGTTTTAGTGTAAAATTATTTGAATCATATATTAACAATTCTTGTAATTTTAAAATTCTGCTACCTGTTTTAGATCTCTTCTAAGGCAAGCCTATTATCATTCTAAGTAGCATACTCATACAATATTCACTATTCCTGTTCAATCCTGTTCATTTCATGGGGCCATTCTTGCAAATTGCAAACAAATGGAGTGTCTAAGTATAGCACTATTCAATTTTACTTACTGCCTCCCAGTCTGGAGACAGAGCAAAGTTCTTGTATCCTTTTTTTTTTTAATCACTGCTGTTATCTTTTGTGATTACTTTTGCCTTTCTAAAGGGGTCTGGCCATGCTGAAGTTGTTTTTTTTCTCTGTATCATCTACATATATAGGAAACAGAGATTAGAGATTCAAATGTTTTAGCTCTTTTGTATATTCAAGTAATGCTACACCCAATTAGACTCTCTTCCTCTCAAATACTTTCAATTCTATTTCCTAATTCTTTATTCATTGCCATGCTCTGCCTTGAAGCCTCATATTTTATCTTAAATAGAAATATAGCATTGTTTCCCCTGGGACTTGCAGTTTTAGACTCAAAAAGACTAATTGTGTCTGAACTGACACAGAAGTTATAGTAGTAAGAATTAGCTTTTGTGAAACTAAAAGGGGATGCTGAACTGGTGCCACACCCTGTCACAAATAAATACTGCTTTGGAGCAAGCAGAAAGGAACTAAATACAAAGAGATACGGGATAAAAAAATTCCCATCAGTAAATGAAGGGAGCAGGTCTTTATCTCAGCTATAGCAACAAATGAAATCTGTTTATCACACTTGTGAGCATCAAGTTGGACTAACTGAAACCTGGTGGGACCCTACTCACAATTGGGCAGTAGGCATTGAAGGTTATAGGTTGTAGACGGGATAGAATTGGGGGGGGGGAAGGTGGGTGGGGTGTTGCTGTCTATGTTAAGGAACAATATACATACTCTATAATCAAGATGGGATCAGAGGAGGGCCAAACCGAGGTACTGTGGGTCAGGATACAAGAGGGTGAGGGGAAAGGGACTTGGTAGTGGGGGTCGACTATAGACTGCCACACCAGGAGGATGAGCTAGAGTGGAATTCTCCAGACAGCTCTCAGAGGCTGTACGGTTGAGAGAGATGGTTGTCATGGGTGACTTAAACTACCCTGACATCTGCTGGGAGGAGCAGTTAGCCAAATCTAACCGCTCGTGTAGGTTCTTAACCTGCATACAGGACCTCCACCTAATGCAGGAGGTATACGATCTCACTAGGGGAAATGCCTTGCTGGACTTGGTGCTAGCTATAGGGGATGACCTGGTGGGGAATCTGCAGGTACAACGTAACCTAGGGGATAGTGACCATTGACTGATTTAATTCACTATCTGGCAAAGGGTAGATAAACTAACCAGCAGGGCTGAAGTGCTAGACTTCAGAAAGGCTAACTTCAGTGTGCTCAGGAGATTAGTTAGTGAGGTGTTAAAACTCAAGAGCATTGGTGAAATGGGGGTCCAGGAAGGGTGCTTGTTCCTCAAGGGAGCGATCCTGCAGGTGCAGAAGGAGACAATCCCATTGCGCGTAAAAGGGGGCAAAGAGGCCAAGAATCCCTCTTGGCTGAACAGGGAAGTCCAGGAAAGCCTAAGGGAAAAGAAACAGGTATACTGGCTGGGGAAACGGGGGAGCTACCAAGAAGGAGTATACCTCCCTGGCTCGCACTTGCAGGAAATCAGTTAGGAAGGCCAAAGCTGGATTTGAACTTAGGCTGGTGACAAAAATTAAGGACAACAAAAAGTCCTTCTTCAGGTATATAGGGAGCAAAAGGAAAGCGCAGGGTAGCGTAGGACCCTTATAGGACAAACTAGGGCAATTGGTGACAGAGAGGGGGGACAAAGCTGAACTCTTCAATGAGTTCTTTGCATCTGTAATCCTAGACACAGACCAAGACAAATCTCCCAATTGAATCATAGATAGACACAGGAGGGACACCAGCCCACCAACTGTTAGCGCAGACTTAGTGAAGGGGAATTTGGAGGGGCTGGATGTGTTCAAATCAACGGCCCAAATGAACTTCATCCAAGGGTGCTGAAGGAATTGACCAGTGTCATAACAGCCACTGGCACAGCTGTTCAAGCACTCGTGGTACTCCAAGCAGGTCCCAGAGGACTGGAAAAGGGCCAATGTGGTCCCTATTTTCAAGAAGAGGAGGAGGGAGGAGCTGGGAAACTATAGTCCAGTTAGTTTCACCTCTATCCTTGGAAAAACTCTGGAAAAAATCATTAAGGATCACATTTGTGGGAGCCCAGCAGGGGAAATAATGCTGAAAGGAAATCAGCACGGACTCATTGTAGGTAGATCCTGCCTGACTAACCTTGTTTCTTTTTATGACAAAATTCTTAGACGCAGGAGTCGAGGTAGATGTCATCTACCTAGACTTTAAGAAGGCCTTTGATACGGTATCTCATTCTCTTCTTGTAAATAAACTGACAGGCTGTGATGTAGATGATTACATGGTCGAGTGGGTGGCAAATTGGCTTAGGGGTTGCACCCAGAGAGTGGTGGTGGATGGGTCGATATCGACCTGGAAAGATGTGGGCTGTGGAGTCCCACAAGGCTCAGTCCTTAAACTGGTGCTATTCAATATCTTTGTCAGTGACTTGGACGAGGGGGTGGAGAACACCCTGTCCAAGTTCACAGATGATACCAAATTATGGGGCAAATTTAACACACCAGAGGGTAGAGAACGGATCCAGGTGGATCTGGACAGGTTGGAAAAATGAACCGAACGAAATAGGATGCAGTTCAACAAAGACAAGTGCAAAGTGCTGCACCTGGGCAAAAAGAACCACCAACACACTTACAGGCTTCTAGAGTCTACAGCAGGTGTGAAAGGACAACCACCAACACACTTACAGGCTTCTAGAGTCTACAGCAGGGGTGAATGGAGATGATCTCCATGGTTCCACCTCACTTAATTCTCCTAGCATCTCCTGGATTTGATGAGACAGCTTCTCTGCAGGAAAAAAGTTATCTCTGAGGGATGGATAATAGGGAGAACTGCTTAGAAAGTTTCCTTCCTGAAAGTCCTGTCCTAAGTTTAACCGGACACTTACAGGCTTCTAGAGTCTACAGCAGGGGTGAATGGAGATGATCTCCATGGTTCCACCTCACTTAATTCTCCTAGCATCTCCTGGATTTGATGAGACAGCTTCTCTGCAGGAAAAAAGTTATCTCTGAGGGATGGATAATAGGGAGAACTGCTTAGAAAGTTTCCTTCCTGAAAGTCCTGTCCTAAGTTTAACCGGAACATTGATGATTATCTGACTGATAATTAGGTAAGTGCAAATAAATTCTGAGCTTTATACTTGAAATACAATTGTAGATATAAATATATAAGCAGAGACCCCGTGCATAAAAAGGCATCTGCCCTTCATTCTATGAGATGTTTATGCATTCCAGACAGATCTCGCCACACCCCAATGCATCATTAATCATAAATGCCCCACAGCCAACAAAAATATTCTCTTCTTTGGGAAGAACAAAACGACTCTGAAAGGTCAGTAGAAGTAACAGAGTGAATCACCATGGAATGCACTTAGAGTTGTTGCAGTATCAATAAGGTACTCCAAAGAAGTGGGGGGAGGGAGATCAGAGGGTGCTAGATCAATGAATTCAGCAGAAGAATAAATGAGCTCAGAGAAGTCACTGACTGACTGACAATTGTTGTAGCAAATGTCTTGCTGTTTATTAATCGTGATGATGGGTTTCTGCTTGGAGGCCACAGTTAAAGAATACCCAGTGGAGTTGATGGGTAGTGAGAAGGTAATTTTTTTACTGGTGCACTGTTGGTACATCAAGGCTTTAGGGGCTTAGGATTTAATGATGCATTATATGTTGAAGATGTGGGCTGATAATTTTAACTTCATTCATTTTCTAAGATTCTGTTTCAATTCTTTTATAGCAAGTTACCTCCACATGAATTAACTCCCAAGAGTTACCTTGTGATATATCATAAGGTACTGTGACGTTTCATATAGTAGTTACAATTTACTCAAGAGAGTGACTTTGTCACATCTCATATCATGTTTGATAGCATGAAGAAAATCAGCAGCTAGCTATCCCACTGCTGAACGTTTCTTTTGTGCTTTAGTACCCTGATACACAAATCACCTATATTACTGGACCTTCAAACCTTAAAATAATGAAGTTGTGTGTGAGGATGAAGGAATATTAGCTCATGTAGCTAAAAGTTTCCTTGTGATGCATACTGTCAAACCTCTAGTAGCTAAACTTAAGTAATTTTTACACCTAGCTTATAGCTACTCCGGTCCATAAGACATTAATCCTGCTATTAACAGTACAGTAGGAAAACAGACAGTCTTTACAGGCACTGTAGTCTGCAGTGCATGGTAGATTACAGAATTAGGAACTAATTTTTACTAAATATTCAAGTAAACACAAATGGTACAGCCAAGAAAGCATATGTGGAAAAGTAGTGAACACTTACAACTTTTCCTTTTGAACTTCGGACTTGAGAGACCTTTTATTTTCAGACAGTCATATGCATTTGCAGTTGTAAGCTTCCTGGCAGGAAATATATGAGAAACCCCATGAACACTTAAACAAATTTTAGTTGTGTATTCTTGATGGATGTACTGGTTTATATATCCAATACCTCCAGTACATGTAACTCCTGTTAACATAGACAAAATGTATATAGATGAAATGTCAGTAGCAACCGATGTCTTCATAACCGGTCCAGTTCTTTCAGTACTGAAAATGAAACAATGAAATTTGAGGTGATGCAAATAAGAGATATTACAGTTGTTATTCACTTCTAATAACCTTTCAAATAACCTTGAGTAATTTATGCAGCAGAAATGATAATAAATAGTAATTTGGAAGTCACATGGAGCAGTAAGATTTAAATAATTATAAATCAAGAAAAAGGTATAGCAATCAGTGGTGTACCAATAACGATTTTTTGTGGCCAATACTGATAGCTGATGATTAACCAACCATATGAACTGATGCCGATCCAATAAGCGATATTTAGTAATAGTGAAAGGCATTTTAAACTACTGACATGAATAAACCTTATTTTGTTTGTTTTGCATTTATAAAACACACACACACCTCCTGCCTGCTCCAGCCCTCTGTGAGGAAGGCACTGGCTGCCTTATTCACACACGTCATCCCTTCGCCCACAGCTCCTACGTGCAGCCTCACTCCCTGCACAACCTGTACTGCCATCTGGGGCAGGTGGGGGGGACCCTTATGCAGACAGCGGTGCTGGGTGCATTTGGAGCCCCAGAGTCCACCACTGCCTCAGTGCCGGTCGGCCCCGCACAGCCGAATTCCCACTGCTGCTGGGGAGAACTTAATTTTGCAAAGGTGCCCAACGCCCCGTGGAATGGAGTGTCCCTCGCACAGCGCCTTACCCCGCCCATGTGCAGCCTGACGTCCATGTGGCAGCCTCAGTGCTTAGGCCTCTCCTGTGCATGCAGCGTTGCCGTAGCAGCAGCAGCAGCAGGTAACGGTCCCTTTGTTGCTGAGTGTGGCACCCTGTGACAGCTCCCCAGCACTCCCTCCCCCTCCCGCTGCTCGCCAGGACCTGGAGTCTGCTGTGGGCTCAGGCCAGTGGCGGGGGATGGGGACTGGACTATGCTCACCAGGGTGCTCTGGGAATGGGGTCATAATTATCAATTGCAACAACTAAAAAAAGTTGATAGCCAATAACATTTTTCCTTTTATTGGCGCTGATCTGATAGCCAACTGATATATCAGTGCATCCCTAAAAGCAATATAATAATTTCTTATGACTACATATAACATTGTACAAGTTAAAACTAAGATTAACATTCCATTAAAACACACTTTTGAGGCATCAGAGAAGTGATTGCAGATGACAGAACAAGGAGCAACGGGCTCAAGTTACAGCAAGGAAAGTTTAGGTTACATATTAGGAAAAACATTCTCACTAGCAGGGTAGTAAAACACTGGAACAGGTTACCCAGAGAGGTGGTGGACTCTCCATCCTTGGAGGTTTTCAAGACTCAGCTAGACAAAGCTTTGGTTGGGATGCTCTAGTTGGGGATGGCCTGCTTTGAGCAGGGGGTTGAACTAGATGGCCTCCTGAGGTCCCTTCCAACCCTAATTTTCTATGATTCTATAAAATAACTCTTTACCAATACAGCTGGTACATTTTATCCCAAAGCAGAACCTCTACATTCTTCATAATGTTATCAGAAATATGAACTGGAGCAATGTGTCAACACACAGGTTAATGAAGGCAGTGGCATAATTAGGGCAGGCAAGAGGGGCACCAGCCCCAGGTACCAACTTAGAGGGGGTGCAAGAATGATGCCCCCCTCCCCCAGTCTCTGGAATGGCCCTGCTCCTTCTGGCCATTGGAGTGAAGCTGAAGAAGCCCTGTGGCTGCCCAGCTTTAGGGACCCGTGTGCTAGGACACAGCAGGAGCAGCTCTGCACCACTCAGCTCTAGAATCCAATCTGGAGAAGCCCTGCATTGCCCAGCCATAGGAACTGGGTACAGGGACACAGCAGGAGCAATGAGGTTCCTTGAGTCCCTGGGGCAGATAAGCCCCTTCTATACCTGGCTTGTGTGGGACTGATCCTCAGCTTCTAGGGCCAGGTGTTCTTGTGTCCCAGCACCCACCACCTATAGCCAGGCTTCTCTAGCTCAGTTCCCATGACCAGGATGGGTGGTGCAGAAGCCTGTCCCAGATGTGAGAAAGGAATGCCTGCCACCGGCCACCAAAGTTTTGTCTAGAGTACCAGGATGTATAGTTATACCTCTGAATGAAGATATATTTTTGGAGTAAAAAAGTAGAACTGGTTGAATAATGATCACAAACAATGTATTTGATAATGTGCTTCTTGTCAGCTAATACAGTATTCCTGAATAAAGTATTTGCTATGGATTTAGGCAGTTGAACAATATTCCAAACCCCACTCAGCTGAGATGCATCAAATACATTATTTGTGATTTTTTTTAAAATCAATCAGCAAGTAATTTATATACTGTATTTTGACTGTTCAGTCAGCTCTAAGAGAATTGCTGGGTTATTTTTCATGTAGCATTTACCAACATGTGTGACTCACAAAGAAATTATTTCCCCAGAGCATGGAAGCTTGCAAACTGTACAGACTATTTCTTTGCAGCATAGAAAATAATGTTTCTTTCATTATTTTGCTGGTTTTCTACATACAATCAGAAACCAAACTTAGCTATAGACAACTGTAAGCAAGGGAAAGAAAGGAAATCATTCACTATAGATGGACTATAAATATTTCTAAAGTCCATGTTAATATCATTTTGACTGATTATTTTTTTTAGGAATAGTCTGATACCATTCTTTTCTGGTGCAAATTGTGCAGACTGTGCACATCCTTTGCATGCCTTGATAACCACAGATTCCATTATGTTTTTAATAATTGACTATTCAATAGAGCATTGATGCATTTTTGTCTGGAACTAATTCACCTTTGTCTGTGCATCAGCATGAAAGTACAGTGAATTACAGACATGATCTCACAAGTGCTATGAGGGCCATGTGCAGTATTCAATGCAGGTTTTAAAAATCTTTTCATGCCAGACACTGCTTGAAAAACAATATCCTAACATGTAGACTAGTACACATAAACTATGTTTTATTAGAGTAGTGACTGGAATACAGTTATAAATTGTATCTGGGAAGCTGCACATCATGTTATAAGCTCCAAGCTCAGTTTTTACTGAATCACTCACTGCTATACTTGCTCGTATTAACATGGCATAGCTTTTTTAAAAATAAAAATAGTAGTACTCTATTTGCACCTGTAAAATAAACATGAAGAAACTGACACACATTTTATCATACGTATTAATCTCTCTGCAGCAAAAAGGGAAGCCCCCCATTGTTTCATGCAGACCTCTTGTCCTACTTTTATTGAGCAGATTTGAAGTTGAATAAATATGAATCTTGGAGTTGCTATAAACTCAGCAAAAATGATACATAATAAAGTGGTTATTTACAAGTATATGATGTTCAGTCTCAACCCAGAGAAGTATATTTGTCATTTCTTTATCACTATGGACCCTACTGGAGTTAACATAAAGACTTGTTGATTTCAACAGACTTTGGATCATAAATTTACCAACATTACCACAAATGTAAAGGCTTCGATCATGTAATCCCACTGAATTCAGATGGAATGTTAATTGAGAAAGGGATGTAGGATGAAGGGTGCTTCCAGTGTTTTTCATTCAATTAATTTTACTGATAAAGAATGAGAAGACATTTTTCTCCATCGGGAAATCTGTCCATAATTATATACAGGTATGGAGGCCAAACTACTCTTTCAACTCTAGAGGTTGTTCCTCTGAAAACAAAGCTAAGATGCTTTAGCAGGACAGTAAAAAATCTTGCACTGTGTCCTCCTCCTGTTTTGTAAATAGACCTAAGATTTCCATCAATCCAATACCTACTACAAGCACTAAAAGTCCTATGAAGAATTGTAATGTTGGTTTGCCATCCAGGTACCTGATGGGACTACTACATCAGTCCATCAATACTTTTAGCTACAGCCAATACCTGATCTTTCAGAGGAAAGCAAAAACCCTAAACAGAACTAACTATGAAATAATGTACTGTGTAAAGGGGGGGGAGGGGGAGGAAATCCTTCCTGATGATCAACTTATGCCTGAAGAATGAAATTTTATCATCTTTACTTGGCTTCCAAAACCATAAAATATATCAAAATTTTCCAGCCCCTTTTAACAACTTTCATATGCATTATTGAACTTAATAATATTCTACGTAATGAATCTGACAGGGTGACTAGAAACATTATGAAGTTGCATCTTCTTTCTTTTTGCATTCAAAATTATTAAGTCCTTAATTTTATCAAGGGATGGCTTATGCCCACATGATGGGACAGAGAAGATAGGGTAAGTGATCAGATTTCATTCAGCTCCTCATAATTTTGCATCTTTCAGACAAAACACCCTTTCTTTTCCAAACTAAAAATATTAAATATTTGTAAATTCTTGTCATCTGAAAGTTCTGTCTTACTGCCAGGAAAACAATGAGATAAAGAGAGGAACAATTTAGGAGTCAGGAACCATAGGTTCTATTTCTGGACATATCAGTGATTCATTATATTATCTTGGCAAGTTACTTCATGTACCTTAGTTCTTTCATCTTTAAATTAGTAAATGATAATACTTGCTTATTCTCAGCCAACTTGTTTTAAGTTGAGGTGACTGGTATCATGTTTGTTTGCTTTTTTAACTGCTACTGGCAGCAGTCTTCTATAAACTGGCAAGATGGACTTCAAAATCTTTCCCCCGTCCCAAGTGGATCCTATACATTCAGAGTTCATCAGTGTACATGAGGTTAGATTGTTTTTGCCAGTACATCTCACTATTCATCCAAAACAAGTGTCCCTTGTGTCCAATTCTGCCTATTCCTCCAATCCATTATTACATTTGTATGTCTCTCTCTGGAGTCTCTGTAGCCATTGGAAATCCAAAACATTTCATCATCATCAAAAATAACCTGGCTAGTTCCATTTCAATTTATGCTGCTTAATAGAAATACCTCCCAATTCAAATCAGGGATCCAGAGAGCAGCCAGGTTTTGACAGAGGAGGGTGATTTAATTGCTGGAGGGAGTCTTGCACAACTTGAAGTTTCACAGCTAAATGATCTGCTTTACTTTAAGGTTACCACTGGTGTGAATTGTCTTGAACTAAAAACATAGAACAAAGAAGTAGTTTAATTTCAACATGAGGTGTACTTGCCAGAATCAATCTCAGGTAGTGGTATACGGCCGATCGTGGTGAATTTACCTTAAGGTAAGCATTAGTGTCTTCTCTTCATTATGTTTTTTTTACACTAAAGCCTAGCTTGTATGCATTAGTTACCCCAAGGTGAAAAATCACAGCTTGTTTGGCAGTGAAAACAAGCTGTGAAAGACAACCAGAGAGTTCCCCCTCCCCTGCACATTTGCCCTCTTCCACCTACTCTCTTTTATTTTCCTTTCTCCGCTTCAAGTCTTTTGAGTAGTTTCATTCTTTCTTTGCTTGCAAACTCCCTGCCTGAATTTTCTTCATTGGTTGCTGCAGCCACTCCCTGCTCAGCTGCAATGTGCAGCTGTACTAGCCAAGTGCTAGGCAAGGAAATACAGATCAGGAATTCTTCCTTGATCATTGATGGTCCCACCATCTAGCTACGTGGGGGAAATAAAGAATGATCCAAGTACAGAGAAACCAGAGTGAGCTAACTGATGAGGACTTTTCTGCTTCAAATGCACCTTGGCAGGCTTGTCCTAATATTAGTCTCTCCACCAATTTGCTAGTTCATTTCTTGTCCTTTAATGTTTTAAATCCACAGCAAAACTTTTATCCTTAACAATGTGGCTCTTTATTCTTCTTAATAGCGTTTATGCAGTCTTATGATATACAGAGCATCCCTCATTTTGAATGATCACAAGCACTTTAGGAGCACCTGTATATATAGCATCTTTCAGGTGCAGCAATATCTTGTGGGAAGGGAAGAAAACACTGGTCATTGTCTTGCAGTACCTTGCCTAAAAGGTTTGCTAAAAGCACAAAAGTAAATCCCTAAGCTAAGTGTATGCTCTTTAATCCCCATGTAGGGATCTCATAGAAAGGACCTTCATGCAGTAGCTTTGTGAATAATTGAAAGTTGAAAGTAAGCACGATCCTAAGGTTTCTGCCAAATTCTAATTTGGGTCTATCGAAAGGCACCCTCTATTTT
>NW_005841861.1:15631-33627 GCF_000455745.1 Alligator sinensis | reverse complement strand
GCTGAACCTCCTGTGCAGAGCTGCTGTGTTCTGCTAAATAACTGCTGTATTTCACCCAAATGTGGCTGATGCTGCTCACTGATGGGCAAAGTAATTCCTATACATATGTGGAAAGGATTTAAGATCCTGTCAAAGACAAAATACAGGCTCAGCCTTAACAATGGAGCCAATATCAGTGCCTCTATTTTTTGTAAACCTCTTGGGGATAAAAACTGGATTCTTTCTGGATGTGAGACATTAGGGAAATATCAGATCTAAGAATACAATTTAAAAAAATACATATTCATTAACATTTTTCAAGAAATTGTAACTGGCTTGAGAAGCCTGACTTTCATTTTGTCAAGGCCTGATGGTTTGATTTCACCCTTCCCCTCCTGTTGCACGACTGTATTTTCTCATGTACGACTCACCCCAGGATATAATAAGCAGCTTGTTTTTGAAAAGCAAAATGAAGATTTTTTTTTCATTATGGAGCAGAGACAGACCCTAATCTTCAGCTGACTTGCCCTCTCTTTTTTGCTTAACTAAAGCTAAAACTCAAGCTCCTACTGAAGGCTGTTCTCGATGCACTAGTTCTATAGCTTGACAAGCACTAACAAGTCTCCAGGGCTGTGAAACAGGAGGAGAGAAACCAGGACCAGTTAGGAGACAGCAAAAAGACCTAAAATAGATTAGCTTGATTAGAGGAACCTTGAGACTAGGGCTGTCCAGATTCTAAGCCCCCAGGAGCCACACACCACGCAAGACATACCAGGTGATCCACAGGCCACCAGACCCACTGTGCAGTTGAGAGCACCCCCTAGTGCTCTCTGCCCACTTTATATCAGACTCTCCACCACTGCTGAACTGCATAGCTGCAATTCTTCTTTGCAATGCACATCCCTCCCGCCACTGCTGCCCTGCATAGGTACAATCTTCCCTCCCTCCCTCCTGCCATGCATGCAGCTTAGATTCACTCTCAGCTCCCCACGTTGTTCTGCACTGCCCCAATGGCAGCTAGAGGAGGAAAAAGGAGTATGGAGATGATAGCTGCTATTACAGCTGGAGCGATGCAGCGAGCAAGAAGTGGGTAGGAGCCCAGGGACTGCAACTTAACACCTCATAGGTCACACATAGCCCACAAACTGACATTTGGAAAGCCTGATTAAGAAAAATGAAAAAGAAGAGATGTTTGTTAACACCTGAGGAGTGAAGAGCAATGAGCCATTAAGTCAACTGACTCCCCCAGCTGTCTGAATAGTACTGTCAGAGCAGGAATCAAAGCAGGATACTTCTATCATGGACAGAAAATTAGCTTCCTTACTTAATAAGTGCATCTGAATTTTGAAAGGCCAATTTTGGGGAAAAAGGTATGTGTTGTAAGTGAGAGAATGCAGTGATCTTGCTTGTATTGGGTACTATTCAGTGAACTTTTCTGGTCTGTTATTTTTGGGATCTTCCTGAGATCCTTTATTTAAAAAAATGCAAAGTTTTAACAATATTCCAATCTTCAGGAACAAATGATGAATTGAAAAAATGCAGGACCTGATCAATAGCATAGTTAAGACAACGGGAATTTTTCCACTTACTTCTATGGACTTTGGATCGGGCCTTCATTGTGTTTCCTCATTAATATCTCTGCTTGTTCATACTTTTTCCTTTTGCAAAATTCTTAGACAAATATTTGGTCCTGTTGATTTACTGTGCTTAATGTTTGTTTAATAGGAGACTTCATTTATTTATTTATACAGAATTGCAACCCTGATGTGTTGTACTTTCACACCTATATGGGTAGTGTTTTCATTTTGACTGTGATCTCATTATAAATTGTATTTATTTAAAACAGCAAGGTGTTATTTTTCTCTTAGCAAATAATTCTGTTTAGCTCTCACTGCATTTAAAGACCTTTTTTTTTTCCTGGGGAAAACAAAAAAAAAAGAAATGGTTTGAACTGAAGACTTTGGGGAGATAATTACATAAGTACTATATGTTCTGAATTAGCTGGAAAATTACAAACACTTCTTTGTATGAGTGAAGCTAGTTTTTTAAAGTAGATACTTCACCTTTCAAAGGGCTAATTATAGTGTTGACTATAGACTATGGCACTACACTCAAATTTCATCTTTTCAATAACAACAGCAGCAAACAACAATATTGTACCAGAGCTTCAGAGGCATTCCAGCTACTGATGGTTTATAAGTAGTGAAACTAAAGCATCACTCACTCATGGGTTATTTTATGCTGTCTATAGTTGACTTCTTTTGTTTCCTGCAAGCATTCTGAAGAAGTTGTCAACTACCTCACCTGCAACCAAAGTGAAAGTGCCCTTGTAAAGCATGGGGGAAAGGATGTAAAGACATATCTGATATAAAAGATGGTATGCATCCCAAGAAGGAGACCGTACACCTTTTTAAGCAGAAAACCAATCTTGCTTATCACAGGTTTCTGTCTTTCTCTTCTAATGGCTATATGGTAGCAATACAACATTAGCACATTATATTCAGCTAGTCTAGTTTGCAATAATAACTAATAATGACAGTTACACAAAATATTATAGCTCTCAAGCAAAAAATCTTGACACAGCAATAATGAAAAGAAAAAGCCCTTAGGTCTGCCCTTTCTAGTTCTTCACATAAAATATTCTTCTCTTCAAGTTTATTTCACTGGTGATCTCTGCAGAAAGAGCAGTACTACATATAAGTTCAGCATTGCTGTCATATTTTGAATTGCCTATGAGCGGACAAGCCAATTAGCAACTAGCAATAAGTCATCAGGTGCAATTGAAGGGAATATGCAGTCTGGCTTTCCCTTTCTCGAGAGGCACTTATCTTCTCATCTATTGCAGCTATAACTTGAAACTCTGCTGCAGTTGCCATCTGGCATGTAAGCATGGATCTGGGCCTAAATGTGAAACAATAAAGATGGATGAAAAGCTCAATGCTTTGTGCAACAAATTACTGCTTTGTGAAAGATCTTGTGTATTAAATTATGTTCAAACCAATATCTCAGGTGTCCTATGTGCACTCTATCACATCTTTTTTAAATTTGTCTGAAACAATTGAAAACACTTTCTAGACTGGAAGGGAGACAACCTCTCAGCATAACAGCAGAAACAATTTAGTTCCCTGTACAGGTTTCTGTTGTAAAGTAAACATCCAAGGGGGAAGACAGGTCATGGTTCCACTGGTTTTATGGATTTAGGATCTTGTCTTTAAGAGGAGGTTAGATGAACACCATGCTGGGGTTGTTTGACCCCCGTCTTTTTTTCTGCCATGGCAGGGGGTCGGACTTGATGATCTGCTCAGGTCCCTTCTGACCCTACCAACTATGAAACTATTAAGCACTGATTTATCATGTACATGTTTAAAAGCAATCAAGCACAGTAGACAAATCTGAATACCATTACGCATTCGGTCAGAGATAATTACAGTTGTTCTGGGTCCAGCAATCCAAGGGAAAGACTGCAAGAGCCACTATGCAAGAAAGACAAACCAGATGTGCATTAAAGGAATGCAGCTGACTAAATAGAATAAGATGCCACCATACTGAGGCTTGCAGAGGTCTAGTTAGTGAAATTATATGGCTTTTTGAGTGCACGTGTTGTTATACAGTATTTCCTGCACAGACAGAAATTCCTGGTAGGAACAGCACTATTGACTACACGAACCATGCTGTGCTTCCTGCAGCATATTAGTTGCCCACAGACAACATTCCATAGGGTCACTGCTTCCCTTGATCCTTCTCTTAAAACAGGGGTGAGCAATTATTTTGGCTGGAGAGCCACTTAACAAGTTTTAGTGAGCTGTCAAGGGCCACACAAATAGAATCTTTCAGAAGATACCTTTTTAACAAAGAATAGATAAAAAATCATATACTAAAAATTAAACATCTACTATAACTAGTGACCACTGGAATTTGAGCCAGAAGTTTGCTGTGCGGCAGCTCCTTTAATCTTGCAGTTTCTCCTGCACGTCTCCCTTGCTGCTGATTGGTGGAGGGACCCCATGCCGTAGTTTTTCCCATTTGTCCAGTCAGCGGCAGCAGCAGTGCCACCAGGGCCCCTCCACCAATCAGTAGCAGGAGGCAAAAATCACAGCATATCTAAAAGTACAGCTTTTGTCTCCACGATGAGCAGGGGTGAGCAGCAAGGGGGCGCGTGAGGGCAACTGCAAGATTAAAGGAGCAACTGTGTAGAACACTCCTGGCATGAATTTTAGTGGTCCCTAACTATAGTATTTTTAAATTTTATTTAAAAAAACATTTTTTGTCCTGATTCTTTTTGGTAGTGTCTATAAAGGCAATTGCATAATAGCTCAAAATAAAGTCTAACTCTTGTATGGTGTGTGTGTGTGGGGGGTGTAGGGGGAGTGGAGGGGGTGTGAGGTATGGGTGTGCATGTGGGGGTTTGTGGGGTGGGCAGGGGGTGTTTGTGTGTGTGTGGCAGGGTGGGGCATGTGTGGGGGGCTACCCGTGCACTAGGTCCCAGAAGTTGGTTGGGTGGGGGGAGGGAGGGGGCCAGAGAGTGAGGAAAGGAGGCAAGTGCAGCAATGCTTGCCTGGGGCAGTGTGGTGCAGATGCATTCTGCCCCTTCCCCAGGTGGCCTGGGGCTGCCGCTGTGGCACTTTGCATGGGGCCAAGCCCCACCTGCTCCCACCCAGAGCAGCCCACTCTGTGTTCCTGCCCATGCCCACCAGATGGTCCCAGTCATGGCCAGCATGTACAGCTTCCTGGAGGGGCTGCTTTCAGTTCAGTTGCAGCTAGCTGGGTGGTGCTTGCCTCTACCTGCCTCCAGCAGTTCCTCTTCCTGCCCCTGCTGCACTGTTCAAGGTGGGGGGAACCTGCAGGTGGATGGTTCCTGCCTCAGCACATGGGGCTCTAGCTCCAGGCCACCTTCCACCCACTCTGCCTGCTGGGCATGATAAGCAGCCACCTGTGGGTGGCTGAGTGGGTGGAAGGTAGCCAGGAGCTGGAGTTGGAACTGGAACTCTGTGTGCTGAGGCAGGAGCCATCCAACTGCAGCTTCGCCCCCTCCTGGTGTGGTGCAGAAGGGGGAGGAGGATGAGGAGGAAGAGCTGTTGGAGGTGTGGGGAGCCAAACAGCACCCAGGTGGCTACAGCCACACTGGTAAGCTGTGCACACTGGCTGGGGCCAGGGCCATCTGGGCCATGGGCAGCAGCACAGCACGAGCTGCTCCAGGCAGGAGCAGGTGGAACTCGGCCCCACATGGAGCACTGCAGGGGCAGCCATGGGCCAAATCCAATCAATTGGCAGGCACAAGCTTCTGGGCCAGATCCAGTCAATGAGCCCCTGTCTTAAAAGCATTGGCCTATAAATCAAACGCTCAGTTCTAGCCTCAAAACTTCTTCTTTCCATACATGTTAGTGAGGGGTGTGGGGAAAAAAAAATAAGCCACAAAAACACTCCAGCTTTCATCTGCTCTCCAAGTATACAAGCAAACAGTGCATTATATTTAGAATACACAATGGTACAATGTGTTATTGAGGTAGTGTAACAGAGAGCCGGGGACTCTCTCTTCCTTTAATGCAGAAGCAGCCCAGTGAGGGAGCTAGGCAGGGTGCAACAGCTGCAGGTTGCTGGGACAGGGCAAATAAGGCAATTAACAGCCAACTGCAGGCAGTCCCTGCAGTCTGCAGACCAGAGGGGGCAGGGCCCTGGGAGGATATAAACCAGGCTTGGGTTAGCAAGCTAGTTTCTCCTGGGCAGCTGCAGGGGAAGGAGTTCCTGTTCAGAAGAGCTACTTAGGAATGCTAGCCTAGGCCAAGTGCTATACTGCCTGTGGGAACAGTGAGGCTTGAGGAGCTCACAAGGAGCCCAGGGCTTGAAGGTATGCCAGCTGGAGATGAGGAAAGTTTTCCCTCTTAAAGAAGAAGGCTGCTTCCCCTTTATATTTAGGTTATAGCCAGAAGGCTTATTGTTTATGTTGTAGTTTACATCGGCAGTTTGGGTTGGGACTGGGGATGGTATATGGAGGTCCCATTAGTGCCCCAGGGCCACATGATTGCCTTGAGCCTTGCCTGGGGCAGGCTCGAAGCTTGAGTGACTGTTGAGCCTTGAGCACACATAGGGTGAGGCCAGAGCCAGATAGGGGCCTGGTACCTGAGAAGGGCACTGCTACACACAGGCCAGGGGGTCTGGCAGATAGGGACAAGGATCCAGTGCCTGGAAGGGCAGAACCAGAGCTAGAGCCTCAAAGCCAGTGATGGCCAAGTCAGGCTTCTGGTGTGAGCAGTACCTCCTGGTAGTGTCTCTCAGGGAACAGGCAAGAAACTACAGGAGGAGGTGATGAGGCTCCGAAGCATCCTCTGCCATGAGGAGTTCATTGATTTGATGCTGGAGGAGACCTCCAAGACTGTGGAGGAAGAAATACCAGAAGCAGCGCTAGAGAAGGAAGAGGACATGGGCATCCATGAAGGTGGAGGCTGGAGGCTCGTGACTCCTGGCAGCAAGCAGAGATCTTCACCTCCACCTGAAGTCATTCATCTGGAGAACAGATATACAGCCCTAGCAGCAGAGGGGGAGGAGCATGTTCCATTGGTGGAGGAGGAAAGGTCAGGCCTCACCAAGGTGGGAAGGATCGAGATGACTGCCGCCAAGAAGAAGCAATGGGTGGTGGTAGTTGGAGGCTCCCTCCATCCTCTGCAGAAGGGAGTCTCCATCTGCTGACCTGACCTGTTGTCTCAGGAAGTCTGCTGCTTGCCTGGAGCCTGGATCCAACGTGTCATGGAGGGACTACTGAGGCTCATCTGGCCCTCTGACTACATCCCATGCTGCTCATCCCAAGCTGCTCACCAAGAATACTGCCAGGGGAGACCCTAAGATTATCAAACTATAGGGCATAGTTTCTCAACCTGTGGTATGCGTACCCCTGGGGGTACGCAAAACACAGGCAGGGGTTTGTCAGTGCCAAAACCCCATTGTAGCAAGAGGGTGCCACCGCTCCCCCCACTGCTGCTGGATTAGCATCCAGCTGCTTGCTCTCCCATCCCAAACTGGCCACAGGCTGCTGCAGGAGGGGGAGGGTAGGCACACAGATACCCACACACAGATATCCATGAAGTTAGGGGGGTACTTGCTACTTAAAAGGTTGAGAAACACTGCTATAGGGCTCTGGGTACAAAGTGAGGGGTTCTGGGGCTCAGGTTGTGTTCTCATCGATCCTTCTGGTCAAGCAAAAGGGCCCAGGCAGGAGCAGGTGCATCCTGCAGATAAACATCTTGCTGCACAGGTGGTGTCACCTGCAGGGCTTTGGCCTCTTTGACCATGGGATGTTCTTCCAAGAAGAAGGATTGCTGGGAAGAGATGGGATCCACCTGACAAAGAGAGGTTCATAGACAGGCTCACTAACCTAGTCAGGAAGGCTTTAACCTAGGTTTGTCAGAGATGGAGACCAAAGCCCTGAAGTAAGTGAGAGACCTGGAGGAAGAGCAAGCAGGAAGGGGTAGCAGAGGAGGTGCTTTCATACTTCCTGAGAAACCAGGACAATCAACTAGTTACCTTAGGTACCTGTACACAAGTGTACGGAGCCTGGGAAACAAGGAGGAAGAATTGGAAGTCCTTGCACAGGCAAGGAACTATGACATGATTGGAATAAGAGAGACTTGGTGGGATAGCTCACATGACTGGAATACTGTCATGGATGGGGATGAAAAGGACAGGTTGGGGAGAAGAGGAGGTAGAGTTGCACTTCATGTAAAAGAGCCATGTGATTGCTCAGAACTCCAGTATGAAACTGGAGACAGGTCTGTCAAAAGTCTCTGGGTTAGGGTCAGAGGGGAGACCACCAGGCCAGGAGGAAGTGGTGGATGAGGATTTCTTCAAACACCTATCAGAAGTTTCCTGATCACAGGCCCTGGTTCTAATGGGTGACTTCAGTCACTGTGACATTTGCATGTGCACGGCTGTATTGCCTTTCAAGCAGTCCAGGAAGTTTTTGGTGAGTATTGGAGACAACTTTGTGGTGCAAGTGCTGGAGCGGCCAACTAGGGGCCATGGTCTTCTTGACCTGCTGCTCACAAACAAGAAAGAATTGGTGGGCAATGTAGCAGTGAATGGCAACTTCAGCAGCAGTGACCACAAGATGACAGAGTTCAGGATCCTGAGGAAAGGAAGGATAGAGAGCAGCAGAGTAAGGACCTGGGACTTCAGAAAAGTGGACTTCGACTCACTCAAGGAACTCATTGGCAGGATTCCCTGGGATGCCAATCTGTGGATGTGGGGAGACCAGTGGATGTGGTACACCTTGATATTTTTTTTTATTTTTTCTTTTAAACAAGGCTTTTGATACAGTCTCTCACAAC
Source organism: Alligator sinensis (assembly GCF_000455745.1). NCBI lineage: Eukaryota > Metazoa > Chordata > Crocodylia > Alligatoridae > Alligator > Alligator sinensis. The sequence goes on along the minus strand of NW_005841861.1, from coordinate 25,330 downwards.
ATCCTCACAAGCAACCTAAGGAAGTACAGTTTGGATGAATGGACTATAAGGTGGAAAGAAAACTATCTGGATCATCGGGCTCAGAGGATAGTAATCAATTGCTTGATGTATGGTTGGCAGCCAGTATCAAGTGGAGTGCCCCCCAGTGGAGTGTCCCCCAGCTGGTATCCAATGGAGTGCGGTCCTGGGGCTGGTTTTGATCAATGTCTTCATCAACAACCTGGAAGATGGCATAGAGCACACGCTCTGCAAGTTTGCAGATGACACCAAGCTGAGGGGAGTTAATAGATACACTAGAAGGTAGGGCTAGGATTCGGAGTGACTTAGACAAATTGGAGGACTGGGCCAAAAGAAATCTCATGAGGTTCAACAAGGACAAATGCAAAGTCCTGCATTTAGGATGCAACAATCCCATGCACCAGTACAGGCTGGGGGCTGCCTGGCTAGGCAGCAGCTCTGCAAAAAAGGTCCACAGGTTACAGTGGACAAAAGGACCACAGATTACAGTGGGGGGAGCTAATCCATCAGGAGGAGGGGAAAGGGGGGAGCTAATCCAGCAGCAGTGGGGGGAATATGAGCTAGTACTGTGCCTTTGTTGCCAAACAGGCTAATGGCATACTGAGCTGCATTGGTACAAGTGCTGCCAGTAGGTCCAGGGAAGTGATTATTCCCCTCTATTCAGCACTGGTGAGGCCACATCTGGAGTACTGTGCTCAGTTTTGGGGCCCCCACTACAGAAAGGATGTAGACAAACTGGAGAGAGTCCAGCGGGGGCTGGGGCATATGACATCTGAGGAGAGGCTGAGGGAACTGGGCTTATTTAGTCTACAGAAGAGAAGACTAAGAGGGGACTTAATAGCAGCCTTCAACTACCTGAAGCGGGGTTTCAAAAGAGAACGGAGCTAGACTGTTCTCAGTAGTGGCAGATGACAGAACAAGGAGGAACAGTCTCAAGTTGCAGCAAGGGAAGTTTAAGTTAGATATTAGCAAGAATTTTCTCACTAGGAGGGTGGTAAAACACTGGAACAGGCTACCCAGAGAGGTGATGGAATCTCTGTCCTTGGAAGTTTATAAGACCCAGCTAGACAAAACTTTGGCTGGGATGATCTAGTTGGGGATGTTTCTGTTTTGAGCATTGAGTTGGACTGGATGACCTTCTGAAATCCTTTTCAGCCCTAATTTGCTATGATTCTATGACACCATTGGCCTGGGCTAGAAGGCCTAGCCAGAGTAAAGGGGTGGAGACTGAGAAGGTGAAAGCACCAACAGGTGAACAACAGTACAGTAACACCCTGGGGCATGGTGTAGGGGAGGACTGGAGTCACAGAATTAGCACCTAAGGCTTTAGGTGCCCTGCAGCAACACAGTCATAGAGAGGCCTAGTGAGGGGCCTGGGAGCAGTAGAGGCCAGTGGGGGGTCCAGTTGGACTGAGGCCCACACGAAGGCTTGTGGCCAGCCTCTCTATTATTATCATTCCATCAAGGCATGGCAGGTGAGAAGGGAAGACACCCTAGGGGTGGAGCGGGTCACTGAGCCACCAGGGGGTGTCATGGCCACCCCTGGGACCCCATTGTACTACAGGTAGTAGTAGCATAAGTTTGAGGATTACTTCTATTACTCACAGTAGAGAATTGGTAAGTGATTTCAGGGCAACTTGAAAGTTTCCTGAAATGTGTTGGGGTTTTTTGGGGTTTTTGTTTGTTTTTTTTTGGTTTTGGTCTGCATTAGAACAAAATAAAACACTTTGAATGTTTGTCTGAAATGGAATTAAGTCAAGATGTTTGTTTTTGGACTGAAACCTGATCTTCTCTCTCCAGTCAAAAGTGACCAGAGAACACAGTGTAAAGAATGGTTCTGGGAAAACTTTAATGAAACAAATGTATTGCCACAGAACAGTCCAGCTTTGACAAAATGGCATATTTCAATAATCTTTTTTTTTTTTTTAAATGCTCCAAATAGCTTGAATACATTGGAAACAAGTGCAATTCTCAATCTGCTTTGAAAAAAATCTTAATAACATGGACTTGATTTTTCTCTTACCCAATATGATTTGGGTTTGGGAAGTATTCAAAGACACTTAGTCACAGATGCACATTTCCTATAATTCAGTATTACCAAGTACTTCAATAAATGTCCCCAAAACTTGTTTATGCTTGGCCAGTCTTGCTTGCTCCTAGGATTTCCCTCTGGAGATTTCTCTCCTAGTTTCCTAAATCCCTTTACCCATAGAGCTACTCCTAGCTCCATCTATCTCCTATAGATTTAATGCGCAGCATTTGTCACTGTATCAGCAGGAGTCGGTCAGTTTTATCTTGGAAAGTTCCAACAGCTGTTAACAGGTTGTATCAACAGAACATCCCACCTATGTTGTTTGAGAGGGCTTTTCTGAAGATTATATTGTCCATAGTCTCCTGAACAAAAAGCTAGGTGCCATTAGCCTAGGTATGCAGAAAAAGGAGAGGAAAAATTAACATAATAAAAATAATGCCTGTCAAAGATAAATTAAAATAATTTTGCTATACATTTTTTTTTAAATACAGTTATAATGTGCACTATCTCATGCTCTCCTGAGGGTAGGACATCCCACTGGAAAACTGGGAATTTCTCTTCTTGAATATGATAAAGCTCCAATTTCTGGCTCCACATGGTTATTTAACACAGTTACAACTTTTATGTATGGAAAAGCTATTACTGGCCCAGAAATTAATTAGAATGTTTCTGCTATAGTAAGGCAGAATATCAGTTGCAGAACGTGGGTCCATTGTAACATACAATGAGGCTCTTTCACTTTCCCACAAGTTTCTCACATTGGCTAAGAATTTTCAAGCAGCTTCTCCAGTGTTGTCATATCAATCCAATTTGAACAGACACTATCCAGTCCTATCTGACATTCAAACTTATTTTAAATGATTTGATCCATTTGATTCTAAATATCTCTTTTTCTTTCTTTAAAACTTTATTCCACTGCCAACCCAGTTTTAAGAAACTATAGGCATGTGTAGACGAAACAAGGGGCATATTTGCACAACACTTTAAAGTGAGTTAAATACTTTTGCACTGCTTTAATGGTGTTGGTGTTTGCACACGTCGGCAGTGTATTGTGTATTAATACCAGCCACTGTAGCACATTTGGTGGTGTAATGTGCCTTAAATGACTTTGGAGCGCAGCAAACTAAAACACCTCTGAGGAGTTTTAGTTTGCTGCCCTATAGCCACGGAGTGAAGCAGCGGGCTCCATGCGACTTATGGAGTGTGCAGGCAGCCCATGCAGACAGCCTGGTAACAGCCCAGGAAGGCAGGCACCACCAAAGCGGGGGAAAAAAAAGAAAAAGCGGTGTGCCTGATCTCTACTTTTTTTCCCCCCTGGAGCCTGCCTGCCTGCATGAGCTGCACGGGAATCCGGTCCTTCCTTCCATGGCTGCAGTGCCCCCCAGGACCATGCAAGCTGGTTTCCTGCAGGTGGGTGCCATCTGGGGGGGGCCCGCCACTGCCGCAGAGGGAAGGACCAGTTGCCTACCCCCCACCCCAAGGACCACTCCACCAGCCAGCAGCTTGCCTCCCCTCCCCATTGCTGGAGGAGGGGAGACAAGGGAGAGGCAGGTAAGACACGGGTGTACATGACACAGGGGTTTACTTCACCCTAAATTGAATCAGTGTTTTTAAAAACCCACTGCTTTAATTTAAGGTGAAGTAAACTCCCATTTCATCTACACATGCCCTATAGTTTTTTTAAGGACCTTTATGATCCCATTGTAGCAGCATTATATTAACAAACATAATTTCAAGTGCTGAGACTATATCAATCAATGATACTACTGCAGAAAGATCATTTAGAATGATACTATTATGCAAGCAAAACCAGTTATGTTAATTTGAGCTTCATTCTAAATGCAGAAAAATAAAATCAGTGGCTTCTTGCAAAGGACAAATTGAATAGAAGACAATTCCTACCAATCTTTGGAGATGGCTTTACAAACAATAGAGGATCAGGAGGGGAACGGGGGAGGAAGGGTGGGTAGAACCTAAGTGCTTGACAGGGTCTTTAATAAAAGAGAGAGAATAAAAAGAAATTAACCAACAGATATTTTCCATTCTGTTCATATGTGACAAAAAGCTGCTTTGATCCTGCACAAAGCCTAAAAAAAGTAAGAAATTTATAAAATTTATAAATAAATTTTATTTATGTGCCTTTCAGTTTTTGTATGTTATCTTTTAGATAAACCTTCTGTGCAGCCAAGTTAACGTTTTATGGTTGTTATTTGAGCCTTTCTAAGTTGTTTTTTTCCCCCCTAGCTTTCAGATAAAGCTTTGTGTCCTGCCCTGTCTCTACCTATGCTCATTTATCTTTTGCAGCTTCAGAGGAATACAGTTCACTGTAACTTACTTCACTTTGTTTCAGTGCTGCATTTTAGCTCTCTGGTTTCTTCTTGGCTGTATCCATAACAATGAATTGGCTAGCATCTCTCCACTCCTAAAAGCAATTAGGTAACTGGATGATTTTTCAATGATAGAAAGTTAACATTTCTTGTCAACTTGTCTCTATAAAATCCTTTTGATTTAATGTTCAAACACTAATTGGAGCAAAACAGCTAAAAATCATGAAAAAGTAAAATCATGTGTATTTACTTTATAGATTAGGAAAAGAAAACAGTATCTTCATTGTCCATGCCAACACTCTTAGCTAATTCCCACTAATACCATTAAGGAGGGTAAAGGTTAATGAACACTTTCTCTCAATTCTTTCCCCCATCTCTTCCCAATAGATTTTTTTTTCTTTTCAGACCAGAAATACACATCAGTAAGGGCTAGATGCCAAAAAAATGAAAGATTGTGTTAACGTGTACTGCTTCTGTTTTGGCATATTTTACAAATATGAGGCCCAATTCTGCAGTCTTTATGTAAACATAACCCACAAAGTCTGTGGGACTGGCATATTATAGATTGTAGTTAAAGCAAAGTTTTGGCAAAACTGCTGATCCACAGCATCCAGAGAGAAAAACATAGCTGGCAACTTTTGCTTGAAATTTCATATTCTAGTTTCCTTCTTTGGGCACAGCTTTTGGAATATTTTAAACTGCATATTACATAGCACAGTGTCCTCCCTGATGCTAATACCACCAGTATGGAAGCATTTGTTATTCAACATCAGCTGCAGTGGACAGGGCATTGTGTGTGCATGCCTGATTTATGTTTACCAAGACAACTACTGTAATCCTAACTCACCCAAGGACAAAGGACACATGGAGGTCATAGGAAATGCTTCAAGGACACCCTCAAGACAAACGTAAAGGTGAACATAAAGAAGTGTCACTTTGAAACTGGAAATTGGGGGGAAAGTAACCTGGGACAGAGCTACATGACACCTTGTGAGAGAAGGTACATCTTACTTTGAGGAATACTGTCTTGCTGTGGAGGAAGAAAAACGACAGAAGTGGAAGGAATGGAAACAAGAACAAGAAATCTGTGATCCCACCCTCCCTTTAAACACCAGTCTGCAGCTTTAGGATCGGCTGCCTTAGCCATCAATGGCTTCATCTGCTCCCCTTTACTTGATCCAGGGGAATGATCATCCTTGACTGGGACTATGACATACCACATACATAACATCCTCAGGTCTGCTGCTGCTTCCACTGAATGCAACAGCAAAACTCTCATGAGGTCCTGTTCTTATGCTGGCATCAATTCATCACAAATTCACAAAACCCATGGAACTACACTGGTGTAATTCAGAGCAAACTTTATCTTGCTGACTATAGCCATAGAAGTTTGAGCTGTCAGAACATCACCTAATTTTGTAGTAGCAGCAATGGTTTACCTCAGTTAATTGCAGAAAGACACTTTTAACTGTTTACAAAACTAAGATAGGCATTTACTAGTTATCCATAGGTAGCTGTGTTGGTCTCAGGACATAGGCAGACATGGTTCCTTGGGAATCTGATATCTTTAATTAGAGATCTTTTATTAAATAGTTGGAAAAAAATCTTTTAGCAAGCTTTTGGGTTTAAAAACCCTTTGTCGGGCTGAGGAAGCCTCTGCAGTTGGTGTGTGCTCTTCCTGGATGGAATGAATAGTAAAGAAGCCAGAGGCTGAGCTGGTATGTATGCAAGACAGGCAGTCAGTGAAGATGTAAATTGAGGAGTCAGTGGGTGAGACACAGGCTCATGGTGGAGGTGGTGGGGGAGAGAAAAGGGAAATGAATGTAGTAGTTAAATAGTGGAGAGGTACCTGGGGAGTCAGACGTCAAGCAGATTATAATGTGTCATAAATCCAATGTCTATATTTAGTCCATGATTTTTTGTATCCAGGAGGTTGATGAAGTGAAGTTCATAGGTTCGTCTTTGGGAAATGTTTTGTAAGTTCCCTTTTGAGGATTAGAACTGAGAGATTGGAGAGAGAGTGGTTTTCTTGTAAGAAATGCGCCCCCACAAGTAATTGGGTATTCTTATCTTTGATAGATTTCCAGTGTGCGTTCATTCTGGTGCACAGTTGTTGTTTGGTTTCTCCTATGTATTTTCCATCAGGGCATTTGGTGCATTGGATGAGATGTATCACATTTCTGGAGGTGCAGCTGTAAGATGCAGAAATGCTGATGGCTCTCTTGTGGGGTGTAGTAATTGTGGGGGTGGTGGTGATGTGTTGGCAGGTTTTGCATTTCTTGTCATGGCATAGTCTGGATCCATTCAGTGTGTTCTGGGCCTGAGGAATTTTGCTTCTGGTGATGATGTTAGTGAGGTTTGATGCTTGTTTGAAGGCTAGGATAGGTGGTTCTGGAAAGATCTCTTTAAGAATAGGGTCTCCTTCTAGTATGGGTTGCAATGGTTTGAGGATTTTCCATACAGGTTCAAGGGAGGGGTGATATGTCATAATCAGCAGTGTGCGATCTGCCGAGGGGTTTCTTCTGTACTGCAGCATTTCTTCATGTGGTATCTGGATGGCTCTTTCAAACATGCAATCTCTCTCTCTGAAGGAGTGTCCTTGTTGGGTGAAAGCCTTTTTAAGATTGGTCAGGTGGCAATCCCGGGTGCTCTTCAGTGCAAATTTGGTGGTATCTGAGGGCTTGGCTGTATATCACAGCTTTCTTGGTGTGTTTAGGGTGATTGTTGGTTCTGAGCAGACATGTATGTTGGTCTGTGGGTTTCTTGTATACTGTGGTCTGTATTTTACCATTCTGGATACTGATCATCGTGTGTAAAAATCAGATGCTGGTGCTGGAGTATTCAAGAGATAGTCAGATGGAAGGATGATGATTGTTGAATTTCTGATGGAACTCAATTAGAGATTGCAGGTTTTCAGCCCAAATGATGATGTCATCAATAGATCTTAAGTATAGCAAGGGTTTGATGGTGTAGTCCTTGAGGAATTCTTTCAGGTGGCTCATAAAAAGGTTATGTTTTATGAAAATGTATGGCTTATAAAAAGGTCATAAATGGTTTGTTCAGAGCTTTCCTTATTCCTTCACAACACTGCCAACATGCCTACTACTACTACATTTCTTGACCGAAATCTAAACCTAATCTCCTTGATTCTAATTTTCTTCCTGATATTGGTAAATCAGACATGATTACATTTACTTCTAGAATTACAATAGTGAAAGGAAGATGAGAATCAGTCTTACTGTGCACACTTTTCTTAAGATATCAGCAAATTGCTCTGTGCATGACTTGGCTGCGAAAGCATTTTATTTATGAAACTATCCCTGAAACTCTAATTGGCCAAGGAACATTTGGGTTTAAAGTCAATGACTGAGAAATGCTTACTATGTTGACTGTGACTGTGCAGCAGTAGCACAGATTTAGAGAGAGTAAAATGATTAAGGCGAGATCCTTAGCTAGTGTCTATCAGCATAGTTCCCATGACATCAGTAGAACTGCACTCATTTATGTCAGTTGAGGATCTGACCCTCAATCTTAACACTTGATACAGAAGACTTAATTTTGGTATTGTTTTTGCAAATGAAACATTGTTTTCTTGACAAGAAAATACTGATTACTTCATCTATTCCAAAAGCATATGACAAAGTAGTAATTCAAAATACGTGATACAGGCATTTAGATTTGTTGCTTATCTCTAGTAGTTACATAGCTTTATCTCTTGTTGTCAAAATGAGCTTTACATTTAATAAACCTGATGAGAAGAAACACCTGTCACCTGTAGAAATCACTTAAGAATCAGACTTTTCTCCCTCAAAGGGGTGTTATGTAATTAATGTTGCCAAAGCACTCAAAGATCTGATGTGCTGAGCTACATAAGTCAATGTATTATTAAACACTGTTTTTTTTTATCTTGAAGTAGTTATCTAGGTTTCACTGATCTTTAATTATATCAGGGCCTTTCATTGTTATAGGCACCACTCACCTCTAATATTGAGTGCTTATAAATACAACATATTGTTCTATTATTTCATTAGTCCTTCGGTCCAGTTTATTTTATACCTTGCATACTTTTGCAAGATAACTCTAAATTATTCCCTGTCACCTGAAATAAAAAGCAAAAGTCTTGAAGAAATACACAGTGGGCACATCTACACATGCATTTACTCTGGCCTAAGTTTACTCTGGTGAAATCTACTCTGGAGTAAGTGTTTTTGGGCAGCCGTCTACACATGTGGGCATTAGGGAGAAGGTTTGCTGCCCTTTGCATCATTTCCTACAGCCCTTCAATGGGCCTCTGTCACCACCGGGGGGAGCTCCAGTTTCCCTCTTGTCGTGGAAACACACGCAGCATACTTTTGGGTCAGGTCAGCAGAAGCTTTTATTCAAAAGAAACTACAGCTGTAGGGGGGATTCCAAAGTGACATGGATTTCCCAAGCACTTGGAAGGGGTCCCCCCCCAAGAGCAAAATCAGGAGGCTTATATACTTTTTAACAGTTGCTTACAACTCACGTGATCATATAGTGAAATTAGCATGAAAAGCGGCTATAATATTACTTCATTATTTCTTTGCTGTAATCAGGATGGGAACTAATGGGGGAGGCGAGGTTAGTTCACAAACCTCCTTCTTGCACCTGCAAATCAGAGTTGTACATACTTTTTGCTATCTTCAAGGCGGCGGTGAGCGAAGCAGTTGCAGAGGAGTTACAAAGAACAAACACTTTCTCTTATCTGTTCTACTATACAGAGCCAGCAATTCTCCACAAAGCGGTTATGTCATCTTATAACTAAAATAGTCAAAGTTTAAGGCATATATTTTTTCTGATTCCACACTCTGGATCAGGGGTGGGCAAACTACAGCCTGCAAGCCAGGTCCGACCCACCAGGCCATTCTATCCGGCCCATGGAGCACCTAAAAAGTTTAAAAGATTAATATTTATCTGCTCCTCGCTGCCTGTCAAAGATGACAGGACCCAGAGGCAGTAGGACAGGGGAAGCCAGAAGGACTCACCAGCAAGACCCCTCCTGGCTCACTCCCCTCCCCCCACTGCCATCCCTATCCCCCCAACCAGAAGTGTCTGCCTGCCGCAGCTTTCTTTGCATACAGCCAGCTGCTCTAGCGCCATGTGGCCCTGGCTGCATTGCCCAACCACAGGGCCACACTGGTACCCCAGGGCCAGAAGTGGGAGTGGGGTGGGTGTGTGCGTGTGTGTAGTGAGAGAGGCACACAGTGTATGTGTGTCCCCATCTGTGCAATGAGGGAGGGAAAGACTGTGTGTGTCTGTGTGTGTGTATTCATGGAATTAGGGAGGGGGAGAGAGAAAGAC
>NW_005841861.1:8856-15621 GCF_000455745.1 Alligator sinensis | reverse complement strand
AGAGTGTGTGTGTGGGGGTGGCGGCGAGGGAAGCAGAGTGTGTGTGTGTGTGTAGTGAGGGAAGCTGTGAGGGAAGCAGAGTGCATGTGTGTGTGCATTCATAGGGCAAACCCCACAAGCACACCCCACTATACATATGCACCTATACCCCCTTGCACTGCCATACATGCAGACCTGCTTACACACACCCCAGCCATTCTCTCCTCTATACATCCCCCCACAAACCCCATACCCCCCACACCCCACAAATCCACACACACACCCACATGCTCCATCACCCCATACAAATCTATACCCCCCCCATACCCCCAACCCCCCCCCACAGTATACAAGAGTAAGACTTCATTTTAAATTGTTGTGCAATCCCCTCTGGGTACACTACACAAACATATGTAAATCAAGACAAAAATATTTTTTGAAATCAAATTAATTAATGTTGTAGATGTTCATTTTTTAGAATAAAATTTGGATTTTTTCTGGTTCTGAGATGGCAAAACCCCTTGCTGAAAGGAATATTTCTGGGGGCAAGGGGAGGGACTTTTGGTGGCAAAGGGCAGGGGCTAGGGGGCAGGACTTCTGGCCCTAAGATGGCAACCAGGGGGCAGAGCGCCTGTCAAGGGGTGGGGCTACCCGTGCAGCCACCCACATGGCCCTCAACAGTTTGCCAAAACTCAGTAAGTGGCCCATCACCTGAAATAATTGCCTGCCCCTGCTCTGGATGCCAGCTCAGGGTCTGGCAGGGAGCACCAGGACAGAAGACGGTTATCTCCTCGCTCCAGGGGGGCTGCCTGCTGCTGGGGCAAGGACAATGTCCCCCTGCCCTGGCAGTAAGGAGCTCCTGGCTGTAGCTCCCCAATTAGAGGCAGGGGATTTGGAAAGAGCTGCAGGGGAGGGGCAGGTCCCAACCCTCTGCCCTGATCCACTGATGGGGCAGCAAGCTAGATGCCCCACCAGCAGACTGGGGTAGGGGGCTGGGACTTACCCTACCCCTGCAGCTCTTTCCAAGCCACGTACCTCAATCACTCGACTGGGGCACAGGGATGGGCCCTGCCCCTGACCAAAACAGTTCCCAGCCCCTGCCCCTGGAGGGGGGCTGAGGAGCTTGTTCTTCCCCCAGCTCCATGAGTATGGGGGCATGGGGGTGGCTGGGGAGCTTGTTTTTCTCTCCCCTTCCCCTAGCTCCATGCTTGTGGAGTTGAGTGGGGAACAGGCTTCCCAGTTGTGATGGCAGAGCTGGGGCTGGGACATAAGGATCTCCCAACCCCTGCTCCCTGATCGTGATCTCAGAACAGGGGGCCCGGAGCTCCCTGCTGCCGGGACAGGGGAACATAGTCCTTGCCTGAGTTCCTGTGATGGAGTCTGCCCCAGCAGCAGACTTTTGCTCCCCGTCAGGCATCTAGACAAGTGCTACAGTTTCGTTACTAATCCCCAGTAAATTTGCTGCTTGCATTTGCAGGTAGCAAATTTACTTGGGATTAGGGAGTTTTGCTGTGTAGTAAGTATATGCACGTGTAGACAAACATGCTTACTTTGAGGTAAGCTATGCTAATGCAAAGTTAAGCATCTTGTGTGGACGTGTCCAGTCTTATACAGATAAAACAGCTTCTGTATTAATAGCTCTGCAGTTTTAGTATCTTGAAGTACCAGCCACTGACTGATGTGCTTCTAACCCTATTTTTACAATGTAAAATGTAGGCCTGTAAGCTTTGGGTATGGTTGATATTTTTGTTACAAAAAATGATTTTTGTTGGAAGACTCTTTGGATGGCTAGAAAACTGGTAGATGCTATAACAAGTGGGTCATCATCCTGGGGCCGGTCCAAACATTGGCCCACCCACTTGTCTAGGGTAGTCTCCCCACCTGCCTTGCCTTTGATATAACTTAAGGTGTTCCCAGGTGGGAGGCTGCCCATTTAATTGCCCTGATGCCAAGGGTGAATACACGGCTCCAAACCTTCCCTTATACCATGCCCCATGCCTTGCAGATGGCATCTCCATCCACTAATACTCCCCTGGCCCCTTAGCTGGGTCGCACTTGGCCTCACCTGGCCTAAACTTGGCCTCAGCCTCCTCAGACGTACCTCGACCTCATGTTCCCCTTGCTGGGGCTTCTCCCCGTGCCCCCACACTGAGACTTCAACACCCAACTCCCTCACTGGGCTTCTACCCTGCCCTTTATTGGGCTGCTGGGCCTAATGCATCTTGAGCCTCAGGCCTCACTCAGTGGGCCTTGGCCCTATGCTTTTCTGTCAGGGTGTGCTCCCCTAGCCTCTCTCTTCCACAGGGTCACCCACAAGGCAGCAGGGGCTGAGGCTTTCCAGTGCTCCATACTCACCTTTCACTGGGAAGGCACAGGTGTGACATTTCCTAGGGACTGCCCTGCCACAAGCAGCCCCACCACACCAACCAACCCCAGCAGGGTGTAGTTTTAGGTCATTTCCCAGGACCAGGAACCTCCTCCATCCCCATAGCTCTTACCCTTGACCTCCAGAGAATTTGGGAGCAGCAAATCTCCAGCTGGGTGATGATGTTCTTTCTTCCCCCTGCAGCAACTGTCCACTCTGCTCTTGGGACCTAGCCTTCTACCCAAGCTCGCAACCTCTTCACCAATCAGGTGGCCTCCTGCCTAACATGTGACCACCTGATTGGGTCTGCGTCCACCAGCTGGCTGCTTGCCACCTGCTCAGACCCCTTTAAGTGGCAGGCAAAACCTGTGTTCTGCCGCAGAAAAACACTACACAAGAAAGGAATTTTGAACGACTGAGAGGGAGTTTAATCAGATGAGTTAAAATGCTTTGGTCATGTCTAGATATGCAGGGGCATGCTCCTGCATGTGCCTTTGTTATGGGACAAATTGCTCTTGCAGCCAGGGAGAGTCCTGCCTGCTGGCCTGGAGCAGCAGGGGCACAAGTCTGGCAGCACGGAGGCCTGGCCAGACGGCCTGACCTCTGCGTGTGCTGTGCCACTTCTTCTGCCTGTTTTTGTTTGTTTGGGGTTTTTTTGCTACTGGAAAATCCCAGTAACATATTTTAAAGTTTGCTACATACAGTGGACGCTGCCACAAAAAGGACGGTGGCACCACAAACCGCATGTGCCCGCACGTTTTGCTGCAGCCTTTAGCTTTTGATAAAACTTATTTAATTCAAACACATTGTGAAAGATGTAATCACTGAGGCTGAAGATTTTTTTAGGGTAGAGAAGACTGTTTTTCACTCTAACAACTTTGCAACAACAACATTCAAAGGCATGGCTATTTCTCAGCTGTATTTAGGCCTTCGGTCCTCTGGAAGCGGAGACAATCTTTTGGTGCTGGGTTTGTATGGTGTCTAGCAAAATGAGAAACATCATCTCTGCTAAACTAGGGACTAAGACTCTTGGCTTACATTACACTCAAGACATGATTAACTAATTAATCATGCCTTAAGTAGTACCCCAGCCACACACTAATGCAATTCATGGCACCACAAAACAACGAATAAACTACAAAGTTATTACACAAAATATGTTTTGTGTAAACATTGTGGCTGGTTCTCATCACACCTTAAACTGCATGTATGACCTGGCATGAGCTGACTGGGGCTCCCATCCTTAGGAGTGCATGAAGTTCCTTGACTCCCATGCACTCCTGAAATTGGGAAAGATGATCAGCTAACTGCCATTCCCAGTCTCAGAGGTGCATCAGAGCCCTTGACTCTGATGCACCCCTGTAAAGGTCAGAAGCCCCTATCAGCTACCACTCTCAACCCCCAATGGCATATCAGATCCAAGAATTCTACCAAGGGCTCCACTGTGCCCTACCGACTGAGAGCTCTGATCAGTTGCCATTCCCAAGAGCAGCTGATCAGGGATCCTAACCCATGGGGGCACATAGAGATAAGGGTTCTGATGTACCACCGAGGTTGGGAGCCGCAATCAGCTAACAGGCTTGCTACTCGCTGTTGTAAGGGATGTCCAGGATCATGGTCCTGGGCTCACTCTGCATCAACAATGTGCTGCAAATGGGATCTGATCCCTGATCCCACAAGTACACCTCCTGCCATGCATGTGTAGCACAGCATGATGCCTTTAATTGAATGTCTGTCAGGGGCCTAAAGTATAAAAACCACTTACGAAAACCCTTGTTCAAGCAGAAAAGGTAACAGGATCAGAACTTTTTTTTTACATATCATAAAAAAGCCCAAAAGAAGGCAAACAAATATTTCCCCTTTGTATGCCCATTTTTAATAATGCAGAGTGAATCCCTTTAACACAAACAAATACATCTATAACTTCAAGAATAAAGTGTTTGTGTCAATGATTTATATTAAGGAAATCTTGATATCACAGTGGCACATCTGAATATAAGAAAAAGAACTGAGTGGCTGGAGCGGTAGAATGGGATTGGACTGAAAGGTGAAAATGCACAAATGATTACTATATTTACATTTAAGCCAAAAGTTGCCTCCTGTTAGTAAAATTTCTACAGAAAATTAAGAAAATAAATACTATATGCAAAAGTTTCATGCTATGCATTTGTTGCGTAGACATAGATTGATCTTGAAATTATTAAATCAATCTTTTTATATTTATTGCAATAATTAAAGAGGCGACAAGAATACTATTCTCATGTTTTTGTTACATAAGCTTTGCATTGGAAGCCTCTTTAAAACAGGCAGAAAGAAAAGACTATAGTGTTCTTCATATAAGTGAATCTTTTATTGTGTACCAGCACCATTCTTTCAAGGTGTGCTGGTCTGAATTATTGCCTACAATGAATCACATATGATAGAGATAAATGGGAAAGAATGTGACTGTGTATATTATTCAGGAAAAAAGCCCCACTGAGTTCAGCTAGGGAAACCAAGAGAGATCCTGGGATGAAAATTCATCTAAATGGTAATAAATGGTAATAACCTTCTTCAAAAAAGGGGAGGGGAGAACTACTATTGTCCTGACAAAACATTAAACTACCCTTAGATGTTTAACTGTGTGCCAGTGAAACAGTATTTATGTAACTTTGATCTTTACTGTTCAACAAGAAGGAGAAAGTGCCCATGATCCCCTGAAATGAAAGAGGAAAAACTCCCTCTCCCCTTAGCCACACTTATGCACGAATTTTCTACCTCTCCTTTTGTGTTCGGGGCCCTCTTTTACCCACTTAACATGTCCTGGAAACCACACCATGTTGACTCACAAAACAGATTTGAAATCAAGCCACAAGAGTAGTCCATGCTTACTTTCTGGCTGTGCTTGGCTTGCCCTGGTCAGACCTGATGAAGAATGTCTTACATTGGAAAACTTGTCTAACTATCCCATCTATGCAGCTGGTCCAGTAAAAGATTTCACCCTAAGAAATCCTTGCCTCTCACACAATTCCTGGTCCATCATAGCTACAACATGACTATTATACTACTTTCTAGCTGTGCATTTGTGATTTGTCAGCTTACCAGAGTTCAGGGAAGAACCGTCTGTCTGACAAAACAGCCAGGCACCTGTGGCCACAGCAATGCACAGGAGGCAGCAGTGACTTCCAGCTGTTGCTGTGCCTCCAGCATCTCTTCTAGGAAACTGCATCCTGACTTCAAGGTAGAATGTGTATGTGGTCAGCCCTAAACTACCTACTCTTTAGGTGAACCCAGACCCACA
Organism: Alligator sinensis; assembly: GCF_000455745.1. Classification (NCBI taxonomy): domain Eukaryota; kingdom Metazoa; phylum Chordata; order Crocodylia; family Alligatoridae; genus Alligator; species Alligator sinensis. Next base: position 9,997 of record NW_005841861.1, on the reverse strand, counting down.
GATTTTAGGAGCCACGGAGAGAGATGCTCTTGTGGGAAGTGGTGGTCAGGGAAGGGGTAGGAGGCACACAGTAAAGTGCAAGAATCTACAATGCTTTGGACTGACAAGTCAGGATTTCACTCCACAGGTTGGGCAGCCTGGGGCCATCCCTGGGGAAGTTGGCAGACGGGAGCATGGACTCCTTATACCAGGTCTCTGAGGAAGGAGCCAAGGCAGGACAGAAACCTCATGGAGATCTCCCAAGTTCCTTCCATCCCGATGGAGGCAAAGGGGGAAGTTTTCCAAAAGAAGAGAAAATCTTGTGTTTGCAAAGTTGGAGCTCACACCCTGGAAGTCGTGCGTCCTGATTTTTTTCTTTTTCTTCAGTTGTTAAAATTGCTTCTGGAAGGTTTGTTGCTCCCTGCCTGGCATTTATCTGGTGGTTGGGACCAGCGTGTTCACGGACAGGCGTGCAAGGACATCTTACAGAACAGCAAACGTACTCCGCTTGACTCTGGGTGTGAGGTTCAGGCCATCATGCTTAACCTCACCTAAGTCTCATGGGGTGGTCACTGTGGCGGCCAGCCCACCCGGGGCTAACCAGGACCCCCACTTACGTATTACACTTCTTTTTACTGGCGACTGAGATGGAAGGGTAAGATGCAGCTGCTCAAGAGCTCCTTCCTCTGAAGTATCGTCCGGCCAAGGCAAAATATTCTAGGCCCCCCTCAGGAACCGGAGCTAGGAGGAAAGGCTGGTGGCACGTTTCAGCAATTCCTTGGCACCCGCCTCCCCAGGGGAGAAAGGCCTCCGCGCCCACAGCACCGCACCTCAGAGCACAGGGGGTCGCTTGCAAAGGACCCACGAGCGGCTCCCGGGCAGGACAGGGCAGAGGAGCTGCAGGGTCCGGGCCCCGGACGCGGGTGTGGGGCCGCCGCCTGGCGCGGGGCGCGCGGACGCGGAGGTGACAGGACGGGACGGGACGCGACGCGGCGCGGGCTAGTGCCCGGGGGAGGGCGGTGCTAGCTAGACCCTTCCCGCGCCGCAGCGAGAAGACGCCGGCGTCCCGCGGCGGTAAGGGCGGAGTGGGCCGAGGAGGCCCCGTTTCACACCAGACGCCGTAGCTGCAGCCCCGGAGAGGCCGCTGCGGCTGCGCGGGCCG
>NW_005841861.1:2907-8825 GCF_000455745.1 Alligator sinensis | reverse complement strand
TGTCGCGCCGTGTCCTGCGCGAGCCCAGGCCGCCCCCGCGGGGGGGGTGGCAACGACGAGGCCTTGCCCCTCCTGGGAAGGAGCTTGGGGCCTTCCCAGGACGAGAGGACGTTCGTGTCATTTTTGGAAAAAGGAACCGAGCTGCCGGTGTCTTGCGATGAGCACGAACCCGGCTTAGGGCCTCGTTTTGTCAGACGCCACACGAGACAGCACCAAAAGATTGTCTGTGCTTCCAAAGGGCTGAATGTCTGAATACAGCGGAGAAGCAGCCCTGCCTTTCAATGTTGTTCTTGCCAGGGCTTCGAGTAGGGAGGCAGTAGTGAACCCCGAACAAATACAGATACTTTTGTTTTGGGAAATAAGGGTCATTTGAAGCATGCAGGTATATAACCGTGTGACATTACACGGTGGTAGAATTTGATGTCCGGTTCCGAATATCCATCTCGGTTAAAGCAAGTAGCTGTAAACACCGAGGCTGGGGTTTTCCAGAGAGCTGTGGGAGATCGGGGTTCAGTGGTTGGGTCCTGAACGACTGAACTCCAGGTTTAAACTTTTTATTGTTTGATCAGCCGTTTGTAAGGAAATTGGTTAATCTGAGTAGGCAAAATATTTTATGTACTGTAGATGTGCCACAAAACGGAGTTTTAATACTCTCCAGGTCTCTGGTCATGTCTAGGTGTCATTCACTGGCAGAAATTCTAATCAGATAGGTTTATTACCATGAAGAAACAATAGAGTTTAAACTACTAAGTTTATAACCCATTTCCTTAAACAGCACACTTGTACAAAACACTCAGTCTTAGCTGGGAAACTTTGTAAATCAATGCCCTTTTATGTCTCTTCATTCAGTTTGGATTACCTAAGTCTTTATGGCAAATATCTCATTAGTTATGAAAGTTTGCTACTATTGGCATCATCTCAACATATTTGAATTTTGTTTAAAATAGCAACATTATATATATATATATTCAGTGTGAGCATGGACTTCTGAATCATCTGTCTGCTTGAGGCAGCAACAGGTACATGAAGCTTGACAGGGAGATGAAAACGCATACGAAGCATGTAGTTGATTTTTTCCATTTTTGTCCATGGTAGAAGAGTTTTTCCTCTAGTCACTGCAAGTGGCTAGCCTGTATCTTTTGAAATGCTAAAATGGTAACTTTGCTTATGTGATTTTTTTTTTCATTCTATCTTGCTTCTTTATTTTAGTGGAAGATACATGATTAGGAAGCCACTGAGAAATGTGTTCATCACCCTTGTATACATTGACAAGAAGTAGTTTCTCCTAACAGGACAGGTAATTGTACTTTAGGATTACTTGGGGCTTTTTAAAGCTAATTCATTAGATGAACTGATCTCTTGTGCAGGGGTCAGCAACCTTTTACTAACAGCAGGCCACTGCTTCCAGCCCTGCTGCCACTGCGGGTTGCCACCCCATGGGTTGCTGTTTTACCCCTTTAATGTAACGTCAGCCAAAAAACAGTGCTGAAAAGGGTGTCAATTTGGAGTGGCTTATTTGACAGTGACTATATAAGCAAAGGGTGTAGTATGTGGGGAAGCAGCAGGCACTTGACCTGCCCTTAGTAAAAAATGGACTGGTGCACTGTTAATAAAATGTGAACCGAATCAGAACTTCATGGGGCAGATTCCATCTGCCGGTTGTAGGTTGCCAACTCCTGATGTAGTGCATTGCCATCGTGTTTGCAGCACATGTAGGATCTTGAGAGTCAGACGTTGGAGAAAATGTCTGACTTAGTTTTTTCAAATACTTAATATCAATAATTTGTATAACTTGTAAAGTATAACGTTTCCCTTTCTGCAGTTTCTGACACTAGAGCTAGTTAACTTATGTTCTTTGTAAGTAAGAAATTTAGAGACTAATTGAAGTATGAAAGAAATAATTAGCAATTAAAATATCTTGCTAATCAAAAACCTGCAAATGTAAAAATGCAAGCAAATGCTTATCACTTTCTGAAATTAGAAAGTGAATGAAGAGAGCCTCATTCTACTTCAAAAGTTTTGGAGAATAGAGTCACACACTAAAATGTGTTGGAAATCCCTCACATGGCTGTGAGATTTATATGTTTACTAGGAGCCTATACAACACTTGTATATAATGCAGTGATTCTTAACCAGTGTGCCACAGCACCCTGTGGTGCCTTGAGATACTTTTAAGGGTCCCAGGGGGTATCACACAATGTAATTAGTTCTGCTAGGTGAACAACATGGTTCACAAACTAAACCCAGAGATTTCAAATAGGAATCCATAGTTAAAAATGTTCTGCCCTGTTGTGGTCTTTCCAAGTTCTTTGCAACGTAAAATTTGCTCTATTATTTTTCTGTAACGAAAAATCAAGTGAAAATTAAGAGCTGGCATTTTCCAAGGGGTGCCTTGAGACTAAAAAGATTGAGAACAAGTAATATAGTGTTTTGGGGGGACATACTGGGTTAAGTGTTCTGCAATAGAAATTCCTGGTGACTGCGTTAGTTTCCCTCTAATTGTAGCTAGGGTCCCAAGCACAATTGCTATTGGGAGTACTTAAAGATAAATAAACAATCACCACATATTATTTGTATTCAGTTTGTGATTTCCTGATTAGCTCTGTTCTCAGTTCTACTTCATTTGATTTTGCTACATTTACTGATTCTGCTTAATTTTATTTTTACTAATTATAAAGTAAGTTAACGGTTTAATATGCAATTTGACCATTTTAAAGGAGTGGTAGAGTGTACTGAGTTGTAAGTGACGGTGCTTACTTAGGCTATATCAGCAGATTGCATACCAAGAATACTGATACTGCAGGTTTTTGTCACGAAAGGCACAGAATATTGCACAAAATATTACATGCAAAGAATAAATTTGTGTTTAGTACCCAAGATGGATCATCTTATTCATTATCTTCTGTGGAGAACGTTTTAGGCCTGCAGGATAAGGATCTTAGCAGAAGGATTAAAAAAAATCAACTCTGTTACATGCATGGGCATATCAGGAGTTGCTGCCTAGGGCTGCACTGGGTTGCATGTGAGACACCTCTGTTTGTTCCACAGTCCCCTTGACTTTGATGAGGCTCTATTAGCAATTCAGGAGCCTACATTCCTGCCAGTAAACATCAGTTATGGTAAGGCCTTCATAGCCATCCTTGTTGACTGCTTTTGCACATAGTACTGGTGAGTGAATTTCCTTTGAGTTTTGTTGCATAGTTAAATCAACAAATAAGCTTCTGTAATTATGCAACAGCACCTTTGTATACAGAGCATAACTGCATTGGTATATTTATGTAATTATACTAAGTGCAGAACTCAGAAATTACAATTTGAAGGCAAATATGTGATGTGTTATATTTCAATATTTTTTTTACTGTAGAATAGACAGGGGGAATATGGTGGGGGGGGAAGAGTTGCCCCTGATAACATGAGAAATATCAATACATTGGGACAAACAGTAGAGAAATCTAATAAAGAGCCCAAACACCTAAGCACATGCAAGCTTAAGCTTATGCATGTAAACATTGAATTAAGTAGGGTTGTTCATGAAATAACCAGCCCACATGCACAGGATCAGGGCCCAAATCAGGAATCTGAAGAAATACGTCTACAATACTTACCTTTGAAGCATCTGTGCAGACCCATTAATGGAATGCAGAGGTCCACACTAGCAAATCCCAGACAAGAATCGGATCTTAATATTGCGTGTTCACAACCCTGAAAAATTGTGCATCAGCATCTTTCAATTCAGGGGGACTACTATTAAGTAAAACTACTCATGTAAATGTTTGTAACATCACTATATCAGTCCCTTGAAGGATTTGATTATTCAGTTTAGATATGTTCTTTAATGAGATAATATTTGTGAAATAAAGCAGTTTTTAGAATGATTATAGGTAGAGGTGCACCGATACATCAGTGCACCTCTATACACAGATATATTGGTCACATATTGGATCGGCACCAAAATAAGGAAAATTGACAGTCCTGGCAATCGGCTCTTTTTGGGTGATGTGGCCGATTAATGTCACCAATAAATGCTGCAGTGCAACACTCAGGCAGCCAGGAGCACAGCCCAGCAGTGTGGAGAACAGCCAGGTCCAGCTGGTAAGTCTGTTGGGAGGGAAGGGGCATGAGGGGGCACATCGAGGCCCTGTGGTAAGGGCAGGACTGGGGCATGGGTGGGTGCTGCACAGTAGGGGTGGAGCAGGGGACAGAGCTGCGAGTGGCTCATCCAAGGGGTACATGGTAGGGGCGGTGGCTTCCACCCCTGCATGCACTCTGGGAGGACATAGGGGGAGTGTGCCCCCGGATCTGTGCATGGGGTAGGGAAGCTGCTGCTGTGGGCTGGGGCTGGGCTGCATTTGGGGCGGGTGGCAGCAGCCCTGGGAGCAGGGGGCATGGCAAATTTTGGGGTGGCGGCTGCAGCCCTCCCCCCATAGCCCCTTCTCAGCACCATCACCCCGCCCTGAGTGCAGCCCCAGCCCAGCCCCTACCGGGAATAGCTTGGCACCACCCCAGCCCTGCCCCACACGCAGATTCAGGGGCACACGCCCCCTCATGCCCTCCCAGGATACACACAATCCCCCCCTCCCCCCTGTGACCCTCAGATGAGCCACTTGTGGCTCTGCTCTGTGTCTTGCCCTGGCTGTGCAACACCTACCCCTGCTCCACTCCCTCTCACCACGGGGACCTCGATCTGCCCCCTCCCTATGCCCCTTCCCTCCCCCTTTGCCCCTTCCCCCACAACAGACTTACCAACTGGATGCCACTCTCCATGCTACCTGGCAAATAATTTCATTACAACTGGATTGAAATAATATAAAGAGGTCTCTTTGATTCATATGGGAAGGGAAATTTACTTTGATGTAACAGAGTAACCTAAAGAGCTAAACATAACAGTGTGATTTGAAGGGATGCCAGCTTCAGGAAAGGAGCAGACAGTTCCAAAGTGGCTAACTCCCTCTGTTATCACCTCAGGCATTTGGAATTCATGGTAGAGAGACATATTGCAGCTTACCAGCAAGGCATCAAGCCCATGGATATACTGTTGCCAGCTGCCATTTGCTGAGAAAATTGCTTCCTAGGCCAAATAGTAATTCTCAGCTTTAATAACGACAGGACCCAAATTAAGCTGAACTTCATGTAGTGTGCTCAGCAAGAGAAGTATTTACTTAACAAATTAATGTTAAAGAAGTCAAAATTCACATCCCTACATCTGTAATTTTCTGCATATGTAGGTCAGGGTCAGTTGCAGCAAGTGAATGTGAAAAAGCCCAAATGATCCCTCATGTTCTTAGATCAGGCTTGTCCAACATGCGGGCCACCATGCGGGCCACCAAGCCATTTTCTTAGGCCCAAGGTGCTGCAACAGGAAACGAAAGTAAACACTGTTTACTTTCATTCCCACCCCTTGTCCCTCCCCAAGCCCCTCAGCAGATTCCCAATGGCTGCTGATGAGCCCAGCTGGAGCAGCAGGGGCTCAGCTGCACTTTCCCCCTACCTGCGCTGGTCAGTCGTGAGCGGCACACGGCTCCGCCACTGCTTCTGCTGACTGGTGCCAACTCCCCTTGTCCCTCCCCAAGCCCCTCAGCAGATTCCCAATGGCTGCTGATGAGCCCAGCTGGAGCAGCAGGGGCTCAGCTGCACTTTCCCCCTACCTGCGCTGGTCAGTCGTGAGCGGCACACGGCTCCGCCACTGCTTCTGCTGACTGGTGCCAACTCGGGCGGGTCTGTCCCATCCGGAGCAGCATGCAGCTGAAGCCAGATTCCCACATGCTGCTGGGGACGGGAGGAGGCTGGCCAGGTCAGCACCGGCCAGCAGAAGTGGCGGTGGAGCTGTGTGCCACTCGGGACTGACCAGTACAGGTAAGGGGAAAATGCAACTGAGCCCCTGCCACTCTGGCCGGGCTTGTCCCATCCCGAGAGGCACA
>NW_005841861.1:2596-2869 GCF_000455745.1 Alligator sinensis | reverse complement strand
CGCGTCCCCAGCGGCTCGTGGGAAGCCAACTTCAGCCCAATGCTGCTCCGGATGGGACGGACCCAGCTGGGTCAAAACTGGCCAGGAAAAGTGGCATGCTGCTGAAGCTGGCTCCCCACATGCTGCTGGGGACGGGAGGAGGCTGGCCAGGTCAGCACCGGCCAGCAGAAGTGGCGGTGGAGCTGTGTGCCACTCGGGACTGACCAGTACAGGTAAGGGGAAAGTGCAGCTGAGCCCCTGCTGCTCTGGCTGGGCCCATCCTGTCCCGGGAGG
>NW_005841861.1:0-2506 GCF_000455745.1 Alligator sinensis | reverse complement strand
TGATACCTGGTAAGCTCATGTGAGTAAAGACTGCTTATTGCTTTCTGTGTGGCCTTCAAAATGTTTTTATCCTACTAAAATATGCCATACTATGTGCAAGTCATTGCCTCTGTATGAGAGAGCAGCATCATAGCCACTGAACTGAATTCATGCCCCGTGGGAATAATCACAATTCAGCAAAATGGGCAGAAAGGAAAAGCCAGAGTTCTAAGTGTGCACCCTAAAAGAGGCCATGAAAGAGTCAGAATCACAACCTTAGAACCAGGACAGCTATCCGATGACAGCAGTCTAGGAGGCATGATGGGAATCCTCTACTTTCATGAGATTTAGGAAAGCAAGTGGACATGAGAGCAACATGTAGACGGAGACAGTGCAGGGCCTTGGAGCCACGTTAATAAGTGAGGACAACTGTGTTCCCACTCTGGTCAGTGACTAATTGTGGGTACATCTTCCCTAGCTTCAAGCCACTCAAACCTGCTGCCAGAAAATAAGCCCTTCCTACCCACTTACACTTTACCTGCTCTGAACTGGAAATGAGGCAGCAAGGGCCCTTCTAGGGTAGTCCAAGGACAGTAGAAGCAGATCTCACACAGAGAGTGAGAGATGTTCCCAGAATGTCCTTACCACTACGTTTCTTCTGAAAAGCAAGGATATCCTGAGGTTCATTTAATGTTTGTAAAATGCTTGGAGAGCCCCACAGAGATGCACTGCATAGAAATGCAAAATATATTTTGACTTATTTGGTTGGCACCTTGGGCTGAGCTTTTCAAAGCTGAGTCAAAAGGCCAACTTCCATTAAAATGAATGGGATTTAGAGGGTTCCAAATCTTTTATGACAACTTGTAACATGCCTATCTACCTATTTTTGCAAATCTCAACCATAGTTTGGAAGCTCAGCCAAAGAACATAAGAGTATAAAAAGTGCCATGCTTGGTCAGCCCAATGGTCCATCTAGCTCAGTATCTTGTCCTGAACAGTGGCAGAGGTTGATGCTATAGAGGGAGAGTTTTGAACTGGTTAGACCCATTTCATTGCCACTTTCAGCAACTTCATTGGTGTCAAAGGTCATGTGACATCACTTGCTGATGTGATACCGCTTTCTGTGAGGTCTTTGAATGTAGCTTGCTGGCCCACTGGGTGATAAAAAGTTCATGATCCGGCCCCACATTCAAAAAGGTTGGACACCCCTGTCTTAGATAGTTGCTGCTTTATAGAAGTCTAGAATTTGTCAGAATAACAAGCTCAGAGGTTTTGTAGGTGATTGGGGAGGGTGGGGGAGGAAGAAAAAAAACAACCTATGGACAGATTGTTGTTTGCTCTGAGTATAAGCTTTGGAGGTAGAGTCTGGATTGTATTTTGATATGCTAGAACTGATAACTGGTGTTCTTTCATGTAGTCTTTTTAAGCGTTACAGTGTATAGCAAATGACATGATCAAATGAAAGCAAAAGCTGATGAATGCTTAAATCACTGAAATTTCAGAACAGTATGGTCGTTTACATGACACTTAGTGGCCATCTGTATGGGTACTTCTCACTCATGTTAGGCTGCATTTAAAATGTTTGCATCTGCCTTGTAAAAAACTAACTCCTGAAGTGGGTAGTTGGGTTTGGGTTTTTTTTAATGGGCAAATAAAATATGATTCTGTACCATTAAAATGATTTCTGTATTTACATTTTTCTAATTGCTGTGGTGTTCATTTGTCAACACACAAGTGAATTTCCACGGCCCTTAGGCAGAAAGGATTTGGATATAACTGCACACTGACAGATAGATCAGCTTAACTCTTTTGTTATAGATTGGCAGTCTCCAACCTTTTTAAGCACAAGATCACTTTTTGAATTAAAGTGCAACCCCAGGATCTAACCTCCAGACCAGGCTGATACCACCATAGGTAGAGGGAGAAAAAATTATTTGGGGGGAGCAGAGTGCACATATGCACGCATGCACCCCACTATGCCCTGCCCTGCCCAGCAGGTAAGTCTGTGGGGGAGGGGGCAGAGGGAGGGGATAGGGCCATTGTAGGAGGGGCGCAGATCAAGGGCCCCCATGGTAAGGGAGGAAGGGAGTGGGGTAGAGTCAGGGTCAGGTGCTGCAGTGAATGGGGCCCAGGCTGGGCCATGTGGTGGGACAATTGGAGCCTGGGTGGCTTGTCCAGGGGTGCCGGGGGGCTCCTGCCACTATGCATGCTCTGGGGGAGGCCAGGAGGACATGTGCCCCCCTTCCCCCAATATGTGCACAGGGCGGAGGTGGCTGCCACTGCGCATTGTGCTTTCAGCCCCACTGCTCCAGGAGCAGTGCAATGCCATGTGCATCCTGCCACTAGGTGGGCAGGGGGTGCAGCGCGGCGCAGCCCAGTGGTGGCAGGCACATGGCGTCTTGCCACTCCTGGGCCAGCTGCAGCAGGGCACAGAGCCCAGCACGGAGTGGCAGCTGCCTCCACCCTGTGCATAGATCAGGGGGGCACGTGCCCTCTGGCCCTCTGCCAAGGTGCGCACAGCGGCAGG
>NW_005841860.1:5102912-5103618 GCF_000455745.1 Alligator sinensis | reverse complement strand
CCGAACGCTTGGTCATAGTGCATAACTAATTAGGGCGGAGTAGGGTTGTTGGTGATTCTATTGTTTATAAGATCCAGTAACTCTGTGATGGATGTATAATACTCCCGACGCAGGCTGTACCCCCATTTTTTAGTCCCAGAAATAATTTTGAAAGGGGTGTCTTCGTTGATGTTGTTCCAGCTGTGTGGGTATTGTATTTCTGCTAACCCTATCTCCCAGTTCCCCAACAGATCCAGAGGTTTAACCAGTTGTATGGTAAAGTTTGAGCTGGTGTTCTGCGGAAAAATGCTGGAGCAAGCGTTGCTGGGTAAAGTAATGTAAAAGTCACCATCACACATCTCGACCTTCTGACTGAGGTACCCCTATATGTTACAAACTTGGGAGGCTTCCACCCAACTGTTAAATTTAGATGGCCACCCCAACCATTTTACCAACAACTGCTTCTTTCTTCCTTTTCCTTTCGTTGCTAGAACTTTTTCAACCCTGTAAACTCTGTCCTGTTTGGGATTCACTTTTTGTAGTTCTTCAGGGTAGAAAGAACCCTCAATAGGTTCATCTTCGTAATCTTTTAGGCGGTATACAGGCGTCTGCACACGTCTAAGGACTTCATCCACTATGAAAATCTCATCGGTGAATGTTTGTTCATAACCTTTTTCAAACCGCCCTTTGGCTCTAGACACCCTCACGTGGTCTCCTTTTCTAAACA
>NW_005841860.1:5100891-5102603 GCF_000455745.1 Alligator sinensis | reverse complement strand
CTGCTGCATATCCACCAAATCTGCCTGCCATTGTGCATCAATATCTGAAACAACAGTCTTGTTTCTTTTAAAATGTCTTCTTGCCGGTTTGTGCAGGGTATAAGCATCCTGGTCTGAAAGCCAGGCGGTCACCCCACTTCTGTTCAGGAACTTATTCTGCCTTTTGGTAGCTTCAAAAAACGTGTTCACCCCACCAAAACTGCCAGCTTCACCAGGAGAGTAATAAACTTCCTTTAACATAGCCTCCTGTGTAGACATGTCTGTTAACAGTTCCCCCCCTACACTTACCCTCATGCTAACACTCGTGTGGTGCATTCAAACACTTGAGGACAAATTTAAACCACAGCACAAAGACACCATCTTCCAAATTCTCAACTTCTGCTTAGTGGTCAGGAACCTGATAGGCCATAACAGCACCATGTAGTGGTCAGGGACCTGATAGGCCATAACAGCACCATGTGATCTAGGGCGGATCTTGCAGCATGAGGGGTTGGGCTTTGAGGGTCTGCCTGGGTTGTCCTTCTGATGTCATGAACCATGTGGTGTTGGTGTCACACACCACGTGATTGGGGTCAGGGGCTGAGTTGCTGATGTCACGCATCACGTGACCGGGGTCAGGGGCGGGTCAGGGGCTGAGTTGCTGATGTCACGCATCACGTGACCGGGGTCAGGGGCGGAGTTGCTGATGTCATGCACCACATGACCGGGGCCAGGGGTGTGGTTGGTGACGTCACACACCATAAAAGGGGAAAGGGGCGGAGCGAAGGGGGCGGGACTTCCAGTCTCGCCCACCTGTCACATTTGCATTGAAGGGCAGAGAGCCTTTATACTACTGTAGCTTCTGCAGAGAGCATGAAGCCTGTCAATTTTCAAGGTGATATGTATAGGGGTTTTGGGGAAACTGCACCTAAAAGTCCTGAAAACAAAATTAATGTCATGTGTATATGTTAAGCCACAGGTAGGGTGAAAATTGCAGGGGTGATAGTGTTTGTTGTTTTTTGGCTGATTTAGATGAAACATGCAGGGGTAGTAGCCTTTGCTGAGGCCACAAAGCCTGCCAAATTTCAAGGAGATAGGTGTAAGGGTTTCTGGGAAACTGCACCTCAAACTGCTGAATGACATAGTTGACCCTGTGTGTATGTTAAGGCACAGTGGGGTGAACCCTGCAGCCCTGCTAGCCCCTCCCCCAGCCATAAAGCCTTCCAGCTGTCAAGGAGATAGGTGCAGGTAGAATCTGGGTTCTGAGGCCCTGCACCTCTGGCCACAGGCAGGCAAAACTCGTGACATGAGTGGGTGACGCTGTGTGTGTTCAGGTGTGACCTTCCTGGCGCTGGGGTCTCTGCACAACATGGCAGTGTGCCTCAGTGAGGCCTCCTCCTCACTCCAGAACTTGTGACATGGGTGCTTGTGTGACTGTTTGTCCTGGGGCCCAGGGTGGGGTGAACAGTACTGCAGGCCTGGCTGCTAGGCTCTGCTGCATCTACAAAGTCTGTCAGCTTCAAGGAGATAGGTGCAGTGGGGTTCTGGGGCCCTGGACCTCTGGATGGTAACAGCAAAACTCATGACATGGGTGCTTGTGCAACTGTGTCTTTCTTAAGGCAGAGGGGGGTGAGAAAAACTAGTGCAGGCCTGGCTGCTAGGCCCTGCTGTGGCCACAAAGCCTGCCACCTGTGTCTGTCTTAGGGCACGGGGGGGGGGGGGGGTGAGAAAAA
>NW_005841860.1:5099522-5099991 GCF_000455745.1 Alligator sinensis | reverse complement strand
GAGGCCCTGCACCTCTGGCCACAGGCAGGCAAAACTCGTGACATGAGTGGGTGACGCTGTGTGTGTTCAGGTGTGACCTTCCTGGCGCTGGGGTCTCTGCACAACATGGCAGTGTGCCTCAGTGAGGCCTCCTCCTCACTCCAGAACTTGTGACATGGGTGCTTGTGTGACTGTTTGTCCTGGGGCCCAGGGTGGGGTGAACAGTACTGCAGGCCTGGCTGCTAGGCTCTGCTGCATCTACAAAGTCTGTCAGCTTCAAGGAGATAGGTGCAGTGGGGTTCTGGGGCCCTGGACCTCTGGATGGTAACAGCAAAACTCATGACATGGGTGCTTGTGCAACTGTGTCTTTCTTAAGGCAGAGGGGGGTGAGAAAAACTAGTGCAGGCCTGGCTGCTAGGCCCTGCTGTGGCCACAAAGCCTGCCACCTGTGTCTGTCTTAGGGCACGGGGGGGGGGGGGGGTGAGAAAAA
>NW_005841860.1:5097923-5098383 GCF_000455745.1 Alligator sinensis | reverse complement strand
GAGGCCCTGCACCTCTGGCCACAGGCAGGCAAAACTCGTGACATGAGTGGGTGACGCTGTGTGTGTTCAGGTGTGACCTTCCTGGCGCTGGGGTCTCTGCACAACATGGCAGTGTGCCTCAGTGAGGCCTCCTCCTCACTCCAGAACTTGTGACATGGGTGCTTGTGTGACTGTTTGTCCTGGGGCCCAGGGTGGGGTGAACAGTACTGCAGGCCTGGCTGCTAGGCTCTGCTGCATCTACAAAGTCTGTCAGCTTCAAGGAGATAGGTGCAGTGGGGTTCTGGGGCCCTGGACCTCTGGATGGTAACAGCAAAACTCATGACATGGGTGCTTGTGCAACTGTGTCTTTCTTAAGGCAGAGGGGGGTGAGAAAAACTAGTGCAGGCCTGGCTGCTAGGCCCTGCTGTGGCCACAAAGCCTGCCACCTGTGTCTGTCTTAGGGCACGGGGGGGGGGGGGGG
>NW_005841860.1:5096231-5097913 GCF_000455745.1 Alligator sinensis | reverse complement strand
CGGGGGGGGGGGGGTTGGGAAAAAGACTCCTGCAGGCCTTTCAGGCCCTGCTGTGGCCACAAAGCCTGCCAGCTGTCAAGGAGATAGGTGCAGGTGGAGTCTGGGTTCTGGAGCCTTGCACCTCTGGCCGCAGGCAGGCAAAACTCGTGACATGAGTGGGTGACACTGTGTGTGTTCAGGTGTGACCTTCCCTGGCACTGGGGCCTTTGCACAACATGGCAGTGTGCCTCAGTGAAGCCTCCTCCTCCCATACAGCCTTGGTCTGGTCCACCACTATAAATGGCAGCAGGTCAAAATAACTTAGCTGGCTCAACACCAGTAGCACCAGCAGCATCAAAGGTAGACAAACTGAACATTCAGGCCCTTCTTTCCTCTCAAGTTGTTGCACCTAGTGTGTGTCTGTTAGGTGCGCCCTCACTGTGCAACTGTGTGCGCGTGTATTTGTGTTTAGGTATGCCCTTCCTGGTGCTGGAGCCTCTGCACAACATGACAGTGTGCTCCAGTGAGGTCTCTTTCTCTCCTACAGCCTTGGCCCAGTCCACCACTGAAAATGGTGTCCACTTCCTAAGATATGTACAAGCCACTTTATTATGAAAAAAACTGGAATAGTTTAAAGTGGGGATTGAACATATCTTAGGAAGCTTTTGGGTTGAAAATCCCTTTGTCAGGCTGGGAAAGTACCTGCAGTTGGTGTGTCTCTGGGTCCTAGATGGAAGGAATAGTAAAGAAGCCAGAGACTGGCCTGGTACACAATGCAGGCAAGAAAGCCAGTCAGAGAAAATGTAAATGGAGGCTTCAGGGGGTGAGGGACTGGCTCAGGGGGTGTGGTGCAGAGGGAAGGGGAATGCCGCAGCACAGGTAAAAGTGCAGAGGTACCTGGGGAGTCAGATGTCTGGCCAGTTGCAGTGTGTCAGAATTCCACTGTGTATACCGAGTCCATGAGTTTCTGTACCTACTACCTAGGTGGCTGATGAAGGGCAGTTCATAGGTCCAGCTCTGAAAAGTGGCTTTTTTATTTTAAAAAAAAACACACTAGAACTGAAGCCAACTCCCTACAGCTCAAAACACAAAACCTGCCAAATATCTCCAGTACCCCCAGAAACTGCACACCAGAATCTATCAAAGACAACTACCTGTGGGGGCACATTCCTAACCAAAAACACACTCTGCCTCCAGTCTCTCAGGCCTGATCCTGAGAGGGAACAAATTACAAACCACTTTTCACAGCTGGGCCAATGAACTTCACTTCATCAACCTCCTAGGTACAGAAACTCATGGACTCAATGTAGATTAGGCAGTGGAATCCTGACACACTGCAACCTGCTGGACATCTGTCTCCCCAAGTACCTCTGCACTTTTACCTGTTCTGCTACACCCCCTTTTCCATCCCACACCCAGCCTATCCTTCAATTGCCTGCTTGGCTGCCCAGCCCAGCCTCTGTCTTCTTTACTATTCCTTCCATCCAGGATCAGGAGACACACCAACAGCAGGTACTTCCTCAGCCTGACAAAGGGTTTTTCAGTGCAAAAGCTGGTATCCTGGGCAGCTATGCTGAGCTCACTGGGAGTCTCACAACTGCACTGCAACCAGCAAGCTTCAGGCCTATCAAGATGTGACAGGTCTGGGCTTTCCCCAGCCAGGAGTGTGTGTGTGTGTGTGTGTGTGTGGGTGTGTGTGTGGG
>NW_005841860.1:5068514-5096104 GCF_000455745.1 Alligator sinensis | reverse complement strand
TCAGCAGGAGATCATTGGATCTGGCATTTACGAGGCTGCCGTGCCACCAGCAGTCCCACCATGCCACCCTACCCTGGCAGGGTGCCGTTTTAGTGGTCATGCCCAGGACCTGGGGCCTCCTCCTTCCCCATAGCCCAAGCCTATACTTCCAAGTTCATCCTGGCAGGGGAGTGAACTCAGCAGGGATATGTTCTTCCCCTGCTGGCTGGTGATGCAGTGAGTGACCCCTCCAGCTGAGAGAAGGGCATTATCTGGTTTTCAGAAAAATAAAAAAAGGAAATTGGTGCAGACAGAGTGAGGAGGGTGGCATGCAGTCCATCTGTGGGAGGAGCTTGGGGAACCCCAGCAGTGGGAGGTTCACTTTCAAGAACACCACATGGTCCACCAAACCAGGATCCAAGCAGGTGCGGTGGGGTGTCACAACATGCCCAGCAATGCTGAAAACCCTCTTGCTTGGAACACTGGCTGGTGGATAGGACAGGTGTTGTCAGGTAACTGTGGCCAGATCCTGCCAGTAGGCCAAGGGATTGCAGTCCAGTGGCTCCACATGCTTGGTGACATAGGTAGCCACTGAAGTCTCAGTGCTACCTGCCCGAGGCTCGGGTCTGATGCATTTGGATCCCAGCATTGAAGCCAGGCCCTTGGCCCACATTGGCAGTGGCTGGCATGGAAGAGACTGGGTGGTGCTGGTGCCGGTGCTGGTGGTTCTGCTGGTGCTGAGAGTGAATCCCCCTTTTCCCCATCACCTTGCCTCTGCCCTTCAGCCTCCCTGACTTTGTTGACCAGCTCCTGCATCCAGCGATTGAGGGTTTTGGTGCTGCCAGGGCACATGCTCCCCTTCACCTTTGGGTCGCACATGCCCACCAGCATGCATACTGTACTGGACCACAAAGGATCCAGCCATCTCCTGATGCCCTCCTTCAGCCACCTCACCAGTTCCTGTCTAGTGACAGCGGCCTGCCCCAGCCAGGAAAATTGATCCCCTGGAAATTCTCCATTTGGTTCTCAAGTTCCCTCACTATGGGGATCACCTGGCTGAGGAGGGCATTTCCAGTGCTAAGAGTCTCAGTGGCCTCAAGGGCTTGAGGACCACCAATATCTGGGAGATGGTACCCCACTCAGCTCTGTTCAGAGGGCCACTGATCCTGATCTCCCCAAGCAAGGCCATCTCATGGATGGCCTTCTGTTGCTCCACCAGCCTTTCAAGCATCAGGTATATGGAGTTCCACTGAGTCTCCACATCTTGCATGATTTTTTGCTGTAGGATGTTCAGCTCTTTCTGTTACTCCCACAGCATCTTGCCCCCCTTGGTGCTGTGGTGGAAGTAGCCTGCCACCTTTGTGCATTTTGAAATCAGCTCACTTGTAGCAGTAGTGGTGGTAGCCCTATCCCCTCCAAGGCATCCCTGACTATGAGGTGCAGCCTGTGTGCCACACAGTGGATGCCAACAAAGTTGGCATCACGGACAGCCTTTGACCATATTTGCCCCATTGTCAGTGACCCTGAACCCATGGGTGAGCTTGCTATGTCCAACAAGCCAACCCTGCACCATGCAGTTCATGGCCCCCATGATCTCCCTCGCCATTTGGGGCTCATCCGGCACCTTGGATTGGAGGAGAGCCCACCGATGGCCTGACTGATTGCACCAGTGCCCTGTGAGGGAGAAGTAGGTATGATCATCACCCTTGCTGTTCCAGATGTCGGAGGTGAAGTGCAAGGCTATCTGTGGCCCTGCCTTATGCAGTGCCTCCCTCAAGTGCTCCCTGCATGCCTCATACAGAGAGGGCACCACTGTCCTGCTAAAGGTGGTGCATGCAGGCACTTGGTAAGATGCGGCCACAAGCACCATGAGCCACCTGAACCCTGGCCATTCAACTGGGGAGAAGGGTTGGCTATCCAGAGCAAGCATCTCCCCAATGCTCTGGGTGATCTCACTCGACTTTGCAACTCACCCCACTCTGTCTGCAGCTTTCCCCTACTGGTCTGCCTCTGCTTTGGGAGGAAGGGAGCTTTGGAGAATTTGGAGACTTCCCTTTTGGCACACTTGCACTGGGGCCAGGCTAAGGAGCAAGAAGGGCAAGGGGATGCTGCCTCCTGAGGTGCAGCAGCATCACCGTGGTGGAAAAGTGTTTCATGTCCTTGCCCCAGCTGATCTGCTTTTGGCAGTACTGGCAGATAGCAAACCTGGGATCACCTGCCAGCTTGACATGCTCCCACGCTATGCTGCTCATCCACTTCTGGATTGAGGCTGGGGATGCTGCCTTATCCCCCTTCTCAGCAGGCTGAGGTGCAACAGCAGGAGGAGCTACTCACCTGAACCTCCACAACCTCAACCACTTCCAAGGTACCGCTTTCCGGAGAAAGAGACCTGGGTCTAGGGGAACTTTGAGGGGTGTGGAGCACAAACTGATTTCCCCTTGCTCCCCAGAATTGCTTGAGCCAGGGCTCTCAGGTCCCCTGGTTCCAGCTCCAGCTCCTCCTCTGGCAATGGGAGGCTCATTCTGGGAGATGACATTGGGGTGGAGGAGACAGTGATTGTGCTGCTGGTCCCTATTTCTGGAGTTAGGGGAGGTGGTGCAGGTGCAGGGACATTAGGTACAGGTACTGTTCCCACCTCCTTGCTTCCACTGGTAGCAGAAGCCTCATGGCTGCTTGGGAAGAGAACGTGTTTATATTTGGGCAGGGAAGAACTTGCAGCTCTAGCTCTCCCTCTACCCACTCTCTGTCCCCTGCTAGAAGTACTGGCACCTGCCTTTCCATCATGCTTCATATTAATCTTTCCTGTGCTGCAAAACATGTCTGTCTGAGTTATTCTAGCTTGTCCGATTTGTTTCTTTCACTTTGTGTAGACTGTGGCTTGATTATTGATTGCTTGTTCATAATGTATATGGTGTGTGTTTTTGTTGTTCGGTTGCGTGCTCTCTGCCCTGACTCTAAATGGATGACTGTCTGACTTCTCCCTCTTTTTCTTCTGGGTTGTGTTTCTTTACTGTACTGTTCTGTTGTGTAGTGTACCTAAAATATCTTCTTCTTTCTGAATCTCTATCTGACTTCTTCTGTGTTCTCTTTAGTCAGTATGTAAACTATTAAAACTAGCTATAGCTAATAATATTAATAACTAATGTAAAAATTATAAAATCTCTTCTATGAATATCTGATTTTTCTTTTTGTGTGTGTGTGTGTGTGTGTGTGTGTGTGTGTGTGAGCGCGCGCACAATGTGTGCTTCCCTGCACAATGATGGATTACACTGCCAGGGAAAACACTGAGCTTTCTTTTTTTAAAGTTTGCAAACAAAACAAAACAAAAAAACAAAACAAAAAAGCAACAAATAAATATAATTGAAAGAAATGAATTGGAAAAGTATTAAGTAGAGAGATTCTAAATTACGCTAAGCTAAGCTATATCTTATTCAATCCTTTCTAAGAGCAAAAAGGAGCAGGCAACTGACTGACTATGAAGCAAGCCAGGCAGTCCAGCTCCTTTCTGATGCTGTTGCTCACTCAGAACCAGCTCACAAAAGGCACAGCAAGCCTGCAGACAGAGGCTTTTATGCTGTTTCTATGTCCCTCCCCCAGACACTGTGATTGGAAGGGCAGTCAGAGAGAAATCACGCTCACTGGCCAGCTAGAGATGTCAGTCCTCCCCCCCACCCCTGCTCCCCTTCCTGCCTCTGCTCCCCCTCCCTCTTCTAAGTTTCTGCTTTCCCAGAAAGACTTGCCTCTGAATCTCTGAATCACCAAATCTTTTCTGAATCTTTTCCAAATTGATTTG
Source organism: Alligator sinensis (assembly GCF_000455745.1). Lineage (NCBI taxonomy): Eukaryota > Metazoa > Chordata > Crocodylia > Alligatoridae > Alligator > Alligator sinensis. The sequence goes on along the minus strand of NW_005841860.1, from coordinate 5,092,332 downwards.
GAATGTTTTAAACTTCTAGCTATTTGATTTGGATTTGGAGATTTGGCCTCTGAATTGGTCCGAATCTTCTCCGAATCGAATCACGATCTGAAGCTTCACACAGCCCAACTATTTATTAGACACATTGTAAATATAGTCTCATTGTAGCTGCAGTGGCTTTGGAGGGAGCTTGGTAGGCTATTTTCTTATCTCTGGCTCAACCCCCACTGTTTTGTAGATGTTAACCAAGTTACAGAGAATTGTGAAACAGGCAGACACTAAGCTAACAAATGAGAGAGTTATGTTGGGCATACTTCTCAACCGTCAATTTTAGTTGCCTTGTCAACTACATACAAATGACAGAACTCTTAAAGGAGTACTTGAGGACAAATTAAAATCTGTGGGAAAACCTGTATGCTGGCCACACTCTCTAGCCCACTGAGAAGGGTGATTTAGCAAAGAGAAAATGTTTGGCTCTGTTTACATGTTGTATTAGCTCTGTAAGATTACCTCACAGTAAAATGTTTGTTTTAACAACTGGCCCTTCTGTGGTAGAAGGTATTCTCTACCAAACCTAAATTCCCAATTAATGTGCTAAATCTAATCAGCAACAGGAATTTACTTGCAGTCAAATGTAGAAGAGGGAATCTTGGCAGTTTCCCTACTCTGCTGTGGGAGGAAAAATAAATGCATGCAGGTATGGGAGAATTATAAACCACCTGTCTAGTAATTAGCAGTGCATTAAAACAGCTGGACTTGCCAGTTTCTAAGTGTCTGGTAGAAGAGCAGAAATTGCGAGAATTATCAGCTCCATACGTTTTGCTTATGAAACCCAGGGGCTTGTCTTTCAAAATATTTCAGTATAGCAAAATAGATATTTCAGACTAGAAAGCTGTTAAAATGTGTGTGTTCATTATTTCTTTTATAAACCACCTCGGTGGTGGGTATTTGGGTTAATTAAGATCCTACAAAAATATGCAAATAATATATTTGCCTGCTGCTGGAAATGCTTGGATGAATGCTTAGTAATTGATAGTAAATAAGTATAAAATCTCTTCTAACCCATTGGTCAGAAGCAATTGTTTAACTTCCATGATACAGTGGTTACATATTATGATCCAGAGTTCTACTCGGTGAAGATACCATGAAGGTAGCTTATGATTTTTTTAAGGTGACTTGGAAGTTACTTTAAATCAGTGAAACTTATTATATTTTCAATGTAATAAGTGTTCCAGAGAGTTTTTTATACTTTAGTAAATGGTCTTTTTACATTGATTTAATTTCTAGAGAGCTACTTGTCCATCTTCTTACCAATTTATATCTACATATTAACTTACTTTGGGTTTCATTTAGCTCCCGAGCACTCCAGAAGAAATAAATAACTTCTGCTGAATTTTGCAAATAAATAAACTCAAACAGGTGTGTCAGATTCACCCCAGACCTCAGGCTGGATCTGGACTGCTCCTCCAGGGATGGATACATAGGGTCAGCAGCAACTGAAGTGGAGCTATGTTCAGGTGAGAGTGTGGGTCTGGGTGGGTGGGAAAGTGAGTCTGGGGGCAGGCTGCAGTAGGGGGCTGCATTCAGGTATCAGCACCGGGGCTCTGGCTGGGCAGCAGGTGGAGCCAAGGGCATGTGGCAGTCCAGAGCTTTTGCTGGGACCAGATAGAGCTGGGAGTATGTGATGCTGTGGTGCTGTAGCTGGGCAGTAGTGTAGTACAGGGGATGTGCACTGGTGTGGAGATGCATCCAGGCAGCAACATAGGTCTGGAGGTATGAGGTAGCCTTTGGCTACATTTGGGCAGCACCTCAGAGCTGGGGTGGGGGTTGCTGCTGGTGGCCATGTCAATCTGGATCCAGGGACCCCAAGTTCTGTGGTAGGCTCTGCCCCCTAACTTCTGATGATCTACTAACAGATGAAAGAGTTTTGTGGGCCCATGGGCAGATCTAGAATTTTGTAAAGAGGGTGTAGATGGTGAGGTACATCAGCACATAAAAACAACACACTTCTCCAGTTAAAAATAAACTAGAAGCTTTCCTATTATGCTAGGGGTCTAGGGCTGTATTATTCAGTTTCAGACTGAAGAAAAACAAATATAACTTATTTGGACTTAGTTGAAAACAATCTGTAGGGCTGTGAAATAGAAGCAGAATTGCAGGACAAATGATGGTTTGATTGGTGGAATACCAAGACTATTAAAAAGAAAAGAAGGCATTAACACTTGTGAAATGAAGAGTTTAGAAGGGATTGGGTAGAATATAAGGGGCCATGAAGTCAAGCAACTCCCTCAGCTCTGCCTGACGAGAAATCCTGCTGCCCCTGCCAAGCAGTTGGGTTTAAATTTTTGGTGGAGCAGGAATCAAGTGAACCATTACACCTCCCTGGATCCACCTTTGTGCAGGCCAGATTTGGACTGTGAGCTATATGTTTAACACTTCTGCACTATAGACTATACAGACTTAGAAATCTGTTTCGTTGGAACAAAGATCACAAAAAAGATGTGTGTTTTATTGAGGAAATAATTTTGTTAGTAGCTCAAATGGAAGACATTTTAGGGACACAGTAAAATATTTCCTCTTTCCTTCATTGTGTTCATACAGCTACTTGTGAAAGCCTTAAATAGGTAGAGGAGGTCCCAAGTCACTCTGAAGCCTCCAAGATCAAGTCTGCAGGCAGATATTCTGAAGTTGAACATGTCGGCTGCTTACGGACATGGAAAAAAACAAACTAAACTTTAAGCTCAGTGCACCCCAGGACCAAGTGCAGAGCATGCTCAAAAGAGGCATTATGTTAGTTTGACCCGGCTAACCCAACGTCTATATAGATCATGCACTTCAGCAGAGCTTTTTTTGGTGCTTTTATCTAAAAGCCCTACTAAATCACCTGATTTATACAGATGCTGGGGAGCCAGGTCGAACTAGCACACTTCCTTTTCTGGTAAAGCTCTGTTTTTGGTTTTTTTTCATGTCTGTCAGCAGCTGTCAGGATCTAGGATTCTAATTTCAGTCTTGCTCTCTGTAGAATTCTGTAGGGGCAGAGTGGCAGAGGATGCACTAGTCTGGATAGGAAATGCATACGTGCTCTTTCTCTAGAATCTCTTTTCTTCTGGAGTAACTGAGTTAAATGGACCCGTGGTCTAACCCAGGTGCACTTCTTCTGTTCTTATAGGTAAACTGTAAAGATTTAGTCCAGTATCAACTTTTGTTGCCAAAATGTATCAGGATTATCAGCTCTGCCTCGACTATTGCATTTCTTGACAAAGAACCATAGGGCTTAATAGGAAAGTGATGAAGTATAGTCACACTGGGAACTTGGCTTGTTAAACTTCCCAGCCCCTGCCCCCTCCCCACCCAAATAAAAATAGAAAAGGTTATTTTCTACTTACATTATTGAACATGCCAAGATTCTCAGACTATAAAGGACGCTGAAACCCAAGAAACAGCTAAATCTTCCAGATGCCTGTGTTTTTTAACAGTGTACTGTTTGGCTAGAACATGTAAATTGAAAGTAATCTGGTTTCTCTTTATGTTCTTCCAATAGCTAAAACAAAGTGATTGCTTTTTGTCAGTCTCATGAAACAACTTGCTTTGTTGCTTTATTTGGATGAATTGATCTTACTGATTTATTGATAAATTCTCAATCATGGTCATCGTTTTATCATTTTTTTTTGTCCCATTTTTACTGAGATATTCTAAAACTAAAGAAAGTTATTCTAGCCATGTCTTTTTTAGATGCTTGTCTGGCTGTTTTATCTTCTTTTAAATTAAAATCCATAAAATAGTCTATAGGGCTGGTTTATGCCAGCAGAAGTGAAATTCTGTCATGTTTTTTTAGAAGCACAAGCCAGTTCCCACAGTGGGAATGTTTGTCAGTGTTTCTGACATGAAATGTGCTTCTTGGGCTCCTGTGCCTTAGGAACCTTAAAACACTGGCCCTTTTTGGTGGCATGGTTGGCAGAAGATAGAAGAGTTGGAAAGGCAGATGAATGAGCTTGCTGGGTAATTTGTTACAATGATTGTGTTCCTGTATAATATTTTGTTTACAGACTGGCATTTTCTGACAGAAATGTTTTATCAATAAATTTCTGACACACTTTGGTTTGAGCTGGTGCCTGAAAGCATGTGTTTAGTCAACTAACTCAAAAGCCTTCTGAGACTATTAGCTCAGGTCAAAAATCTTTGGATTATTTTCCTCATCAGAGCAGTGTTCAGCACAATCTTGTTATAATTTTAACATTACTTATCCTTCTTCTGGAAGGAACTGACTTCATTTTTGTTCAGCTCTTTTAGCTGCTGTTAGCATGCACCTTTTCCTATAAACTCTAGACAGCAACAGCTGAATAGGTAGTGAAGTCCCAACCAAACAGTTTTGTATATGAAATGCCATATAGCAATTTGCTTGCCAAATTTATACCGTTGTTATCTTGCATCTACGTAGAATGCAAATGCACTTTACTTGCCAGGTCTCCTGATGTCCAAATAGATTTTTCTATACTAGAGTAGAAAAGGGCAGGTGCAGGGTTTCCTAAAATAACAAAGGACACTGGTACCCTTATTACTTGTTATAATGGGTGAATACTAGTTTGACTCAGCACTCTGATGCCATGTACTTTTTGTAAATGTTTCATGTTGGCATTCATAAATCTGCCTCTAGTTGACAAATTCCTGTAAGACATGTTAAACTACAAAAGTATTATTCAGGAGTGTAGGTTGTATTAGCATTACTCATGCATTTGCTTCTTTCGGTGGGAAAATTATGGGCACATTAGTGCTATTCATGGCACCTGTACAGTTTAAGAAGCCCATTCAGTGAAATGTAATTGCCTTTTCAAGCACATTAGTTATGTCCACCACCTATTCTTAAGTCACAGTATTAAGGTCTTCCTAATTCAACCAACACTTCATCTATGTGCCAAACCTACCTGGTTAGCCAGTCTTCTGAAGGACAATAGACTGGACTCATAAAACTGTTTGCTATCAAGATTTTTTCATAGCTTCATAAAGGCCAGCTCTCTCACGTGGAAGTTCTATAGCATCTTTGCCCAGTCTGCCCTATGTGATATCTATAGTAGGTATTCTGTGGCACTCCAAATAACTGGTCTAAATTATGGGCTATTCCCCATAATGTAGACCAGCATTTCTGGTTTGGAAAACTTCAGACCTCTCCAACCTACTGTGAACATAACACTACAAGTCCTGCTGCATTCTATGATTCAGAATGAAAATGTATATAGAAATATTAGCACAAGGCTTGCAGGTTACCTACAGTACTGTTAAAACAGTTTAAGGGCAAGAACAGCTTGTCCAGTGCACCAGTGGCTTGGCCTCTTACTGAAACAAGTGGAAGTGAGGAATGTATTGAAATGTGTCTGGTAATGATGTTCCGAAGTCTAAAATTTCTTCAGAAGTGTGGAAAGTAAAGACAACCTTTCTAATGATACATCATGAATGAATTCCTGGAGCACTGCTAGGAACCTGCTAGGCTAAGTCACTGAGAACCTTGGGTTAAACTAGTGCCAAGTCACTCTAAACTCCTTTACACATGCAGGGAGTCTGCTCTGACACACTGGAAATCCAGCACATTGGAGAAGACTCAATTAATTAACACACTCCAGCAGATTCTAGGGTCACATGTATCATTCAATGAGCTTTAATTCAAAGCACCCCACTGCCATTTTTCAGCATGGTGATGCTGATACTTGTATACTTGTGATGCTTGGGGACTTTCAATTAGTGGAGCTCACTAGTTAAAGCAGCCCTTCATGCTTTCTGGAGCATGTGTAAAAATGCCCTATGTTATTAATACTGTAATTGTGGTGCTAATGTGGTTAATGTGCAGTTACTCCAGAAGAAAAGAGATTCTAGAGAAAGAGCACGTATGCATTTCCTATCCAGACTAGTGCATCCTCTGCCACTCTGCCCCTACAGAATTCTACAGAGAGCAAGACTGAAATTAGAATCCTAGATCCTGACAGCTGCTGACAGACATGAAAAAAAACCAAAAACAGAGCTTTACCAGAAAATGTATAAATCAGGTGATTTAGTAGGGCTTTTAGATAAAAGCACCAAAAAAAGCTCTGCTGAAGTGCATGATCTATATAGACGTTGGGTTAGCCGGGTCAAACTAACATAATGCCTCTTTTGAGCATGCTCTGCACTTGGTCCTGGGGTGCACTGAGCTTAAAGTTTAGTTTGTTTTTTTCCATGTCCGTAAGCAGCCGACATGTTCAACTTCAGAATATCTGCCTGCAGACTTGATCTTGGAGGCTTCAGAGTGACTTGGGACCTCCTCTACCTATTTAAGGCTTTCACAAGTAGCTGTATGAACACAATGAAGGAAAGCTTTACCAGAAAAGGAAGTGTGCTAGTTCGACCTGGCTCCCCAGCATCTGTATGGGAAGATCCTTTGCCTCCAGAGTGGGCATTGCCACCCCGTGTCAGCGGTGCTGCACAGGCATGCCACCTATTTGATGTATGGATACAGCTACCCCTCCCTCCCAATGTAATCACTATGCTAGAGATGCAAGAGGGATTACTGCAGGTTAACTAATTACACCACTATCTTGAGCGAGCTGAAACTTGGTGGTGATCACAACAAATTGTCCAAGCCCATCAGGTTTTAAAACATCAAGGAGACACTGAATCCAAATTGCAGCTTCTCCAATTAGAGTGTATGGTAGAAGAGTTATCAGCTAAGCTTGTGAGTTTCCCCACCAAGCCACATGCTGAAAATCCTAATTGCAGAGAAGGTGATCAAGAAGGTAAAAGCATGCAGGCCAGGGGATTGGGAGTGTCCTCAGGGAGTGTGCCCCACAATAAACTTTTCCAACAGGGATACATGTTTCAGATGTGGCACCCCTCACCCAGAGCAAATAAATCAAACTACCCCTCGGTCAGTGCCCCAGGTTCTCACCCTCACTTCAGAGACTGAGAATCTGCCCATGCTCCTCCAAGACTGAGACCTCATCTCCTGTGGTCCCAGCCAGTGTCTCCCATTCCAATTCAATCAGGATGGGAGATCCTGGATCCGGGGCTGGGTGGAAGGAGTGGTGCCTGAAATCTTCCTATTAGATATCAGATCCATGCTAAATTTCAGCAGAACTATTTCGCCTATAGAGGGGGAGGAAATATCCCTAGTCTCATTCTTAGGGTCCATGGGAGGTTCTAATCAAAGTTGGAAGGTGACACGCTTAGTGTCAGTGAACAACCTGCATCACCAAATGCAAAAGTTCTGATTGGCATGGACGTGTCACCCATCCCTTAGCATTATTGAAACACCACTCTTGCAACATTTCTGTATAGATTTAGCCAATCAACTTGTATGGGTCAAGGGTGGCTCAGCACAGCAGCCCATGGAATTGGCAGGTCATTCTGTTAAAGCACTTAAGCCTGCAGTCATTCCCACGAGCTGGAAAAAATGGAGGAATGTATGGGCCACTGACAGTCTGGACACTGGATTGTTAAAAAACCAAGAATCAGTCTGTATTCTGGGGGGAATCCCTCCCCCCCATCACTTCACTACCCACTTCCAAGAGATACAGTTTAGAATATATGCACAGTGATTCACACCTTACGAAAATGCAAAGTTATCCAACTCCAGGTTTCTCCTGCCAACTCTCCTGTGTGGCCAGTGAAGAAACCAAATGGTACTTGGTGACTCACCATTGATTATAGGAAATTAAATGCTGCTTCTACGCCCATGGCACCATTAGTGGCCCTGTTTCCAGAAATAGTTAGCCAGCTAACTAACCGTGCACAATGGTTTTCTGTTTTGGATTTCAGTAATGTTTTTGGAGTCTTCCAGTCCACCCAGATGACCAGTGGAAAACAGTATTCACCTGGCAAGGACTGCAGTTTGTCTGGATTCAACTACCTCAGGGGTGCCACAATGCACCCATGCTGTTTCAGGCATTAAAAAAGGTACTGTTGCCTGCATCAGATCATTGCTTGCAATACGTAGATGACATTCTCATCTGGGGAGCTACACAGGAACAGTGTCGCCACCATACTGAAGTAATTTTGCAAGTACTGCAAAATGCTGGCCTCAAGGTAAACGATATCAAGGCCCAGCTAATAAAACAAGAAGTTCAGTATCTGGGGCTTACAATCACTTGCCAAGGAAAACAAATTTTCAATGATCAGCTCTCACTAATTTGTCAAATGTTGCCACCTACTGACTGAAAATCATTGCAGTTCTTTATTGGTCTTGTAGGGTTCAGCCAAGAGTTCATACCTGATTGCAGCAAAACTATGGAGCCACTCCATCAAGCTGTACAGCAAACCAAATGGGAGTGGTCTCCAGAGTGTCAGGCAGCATTTATAAAGCTAAAAGATCAGTTTCAAAGAGCCTCTGACCTCGTTGCCAGGATCCCTAATGTAAAAGTTGAAATCTGGTGTCAAGCAGCTGACTGGCGCTTAACAGCAGTAGCCATCCAAAATCAAAATGAAATTAACATCCCCTTAGCATTTGCCTCTCGGAGGCTAAGTCTTACAGAACAAAAATATGGAACTTGCAAAAAGGCATTGCTAAGCATTTATTGGGCCCTGCAAAAATGCAAGTATCTAGTAGGCGGGGAAGTGGTATGCATTCGAATGCTGCACAACCCCCATCAATTGCTTAAAAATAGAGAATTGTTAAAGGGAGGGTTAACAACCCCACGGATAGGCTGGTTGTTTATTAGCACTGGATAACCCAAGAATATGGTTTCAGCCCCTTTCTGCAACATAAATTAACATTTGGGGTTGGGTAACCTCCAAAAAATCGTATGCGTGTTACCCTGGACAAACCACCTGCCCCTTATTTGTCCATAGTGTATCTCCACAACAGGTACAATCAGGTGAAATATTATGCTTTATTGATGGAAGTTTTTCAGGAACTGGAGAAACTGCTTGAGCGGCCTGTGCCGTTGTGGGACCCGAAAAAACAGAAGCTTGGTTACTACCTGAAGCCACCAGCCAAGAAGCAGAAGCCATAAGTCTTCTAATCACACTTCAAAGCATGTCTAACAATTCCTGTTTATCTCATGTCATAGTCACAGATAATGAATATGTACATAAAGGAGCAACACAAATGTTAGAACGGTGGGTCGTTAATGAGTTTAAAGACGCTTGAGGGTCTCCAATCAAGGACCGAACCATTTGGGGCACATTTTGCAGGTAGCACAAGGAAAGCAACTTAAAATGGTCAAAGTTAAGAGCCGCCATAAATCCGGATGGGGAGCAGTAGAAAATAATGAAGCAGACAAAGCAGCACGATCTGCGACTAAGGTATGGCCTTTATGGAATCACGTCAAACCTGCTGCAAACAGTTGAGTTAATGTAATTCAGCAATGGGATGCCCAGTGTGATTGGATGGGTGATCCTCCCCAAGAAATACATCAGGTAAAAGAGATATGGGTTATCAAAGAGTTGCAAGTAGTTCCCTATATCCCTTGGCCATCATGTGAGGTGCAGCTGGGGTGGGCGCATGGGTCCCAAATTGGAGGACATCCCAGTGTGCAAGAAACCATAAACACAGTTCAATTTCTAGGATGGTGGCCAAGCTTCAAAGAAAATGTGGTCACATGGGCCCAACAGTGCTTAAATTGTGCTCGGCATCAACCTAATTGGCTTCCCCTCAGGGGCCAGTTGATGCATCAAGATTTAGTTGGGCCATGGGAAAGAATTCAAATTGACTATGTGGGGCCCCTACCCACTACTACAAAGAAACACTGTTTCCTCCTTATTGTAGTGGATTTCTTTACAAAATGGGTAGAAGCCTTCCCTACTCACAATGATACTGCTAAAACAACAGCTAGCTTGCTAGTTTATCAGGTGTTCACCCTTTGGGGTGTCCCTAAAGTCATAGATAGTGACCAAGGTCCAGCATTTACAGCTGCTCTCACCAAACAAATAAGTGAAATTTTAGGCATTGAATGGAAATGGCATATCCCATATCATCCTCAGGCTGCAGGACAAGTGGAACGCATGAATCAAACCATTAAGCAGGAGTTGCGAAAGGAGGTATCCATCACTGGGATAAAATTGGGAAGAAGTGCTTCCCTTCATCCTAGTGAGAATTTGGACACGTCCCGCTGTCAGCACCAAACACTCCCCTTTCAAACTAATGATGGGTTGAGATATGCCCTGTTGGGAAAATCTACTCAGCCTTATTCCTAAGGATGTGATCATGCGAGAAGCCACTGATCAATGGGTGGAAACACTCATTGATGTAGTAAATAAAAGCCATCAGGATGCAGCAACGGTGCAGCAGCAGGCCCGAGAATATGTAAAATGATGGTATGATCCCAAACACCCCATACAGCAGCAGATCGAGGTTGCAGACCAGGTAATGTATCAGGCACTGGGGTCCCCTGCCTTTCCTAAGGCACAATGTTCTGTTGTAGCCAAACTTGTAGCCAGCTTGGTCCAGTTAGAAGGCCCACAAAAAAGGCTTTTGTGGGCACATTGGTCACAGGTAAAGAAATATAAACATAGGCCTAATCAGTCCAAAGAAAAGGACAATTATATTTTTCAGGATCTAAAGAACCACTCCCAGGATGCAGTGCACCATGACAAATGTCATGCCTGAGCCTTTGGTGGATCATCGGCTAGAGCATCCTACCTCCAGTTAAAGGGTACATTGGGTTTGTTAGTTATCCAAAATATCCCCCTGCAGCTGATGGCTTCGATCACCCGGATTATGATATGGAAGATCCCTCCTACCCTAAAGGCCTGGGACCCACCACAGGTCCCAAAACCCACCCATTACCATTGTGGAGTATCTGGATGTAAGCTGTTAGATTATGGATCCCTGGCAGGACTCACATATAGAGACCCAAAGGGACACTGTAACCATAGAGCAAGTTGCAAATTGGCCCTGGTGGAAGAGGCAGAATATCCCTTGGTGGCAGGGAGGCACGTGTAGTGGAAATGGTGGAATAAGATACTATTGGGGATTCATCCCCCTATAGTTGACAGGTTGTTCTGGAGTCCTACCTTAGGCACCTGAAAGCTCCCCTCAACCAAGCCCTAAACCAAGTGATTCCATGACCCCTAACCTAATGGCAAAGGAAACCACAGAGGGGGCAACTGTAGAAAGGCCCATTGCACCTCATCCCCAAAATGAATACTTGTGGGGATGGTGCACCACATATCTTTACCAACAAAAAGGCACTATGCGATGGGAGTGACAAGTCACCCAGTGTGCCAATACAACTGGTATGGAATCCAAATTGAACCCCCCAACTAAACAATGGAATATTAGCTGGACAACTGGAGAAAAATGGGTAATGGTAAATTCAGGATTATGTCAAGTAATGCCAGTTAACAAGTCTGATATCAATAGCTGCCACACAGTATTCGACAGTACCAACCATTGAGAAATGCAGTGTGGGGCCTACTGGAATTGCGATAACACCATAACTTTTGCTGAGGGTGTTGCATGTTCAGTAGTCATCCCACTATCCTCTATTCCCCATCCCGGAGGACACCTAAGGTGGGAGCACCATCTACCCTGGTGGGAGGGCAGCAGGGAGCAAGAAGTGATGCTCAATGCATCCACAATTTGTGTGCGAATCAAGCTCACCCCTGATGAATGGCTTTTGAAACATTATTGTTACAATTGTAGCAAAACAAGTCAGGCAGATGAATGGCTCCTCAAATGGGCCATGCCTGACTTGTTTCAAACACACCCTGTAAGGAAGAGGAGAGGTGTCACTGGTACTACCTGGGATGGGTTAAACTCCCCAACTGGAGTCTGGAATTCATATAAAGGGGCCGATAATGCTGATTGGTTAGACCACTTAGAGCATGGCATTGAATATATAGACCGGGGGGTGGGGGAAATGAAAAGCCAAGTATTAATTGATGCCATTCAATGGACCTCCCACACAGGAGTAAGTATAACCCATGTTTTAAGAGGTTTATTGCAGGTTACGTATATGGGGTTTCAAGACCTAACCTGGGATGAAGCATGTGACAGCACCCAGCAAACACTCAATGCTCAATTGATTGGTGCAATCAAAGACATCAAGAAAGGACTCTGGCCAGAGGACTTAAACAACAGAAGCCTGTCCATCATTCTAAAGTCAGTCTGGCAGTTTAAACATTATTGGACTTGAGAGACTTTAGAATGATGGACAGGCTTCTGTTGTTTAAGTCCTCTGGCCAGAGTCCTTTCTTGATGTCTTTGATTGCACCAATCAATTGAGCATTGAGTGTTTGCTGGGTGCTGTCACATGCTTCATCCCGGGTTAGGTCTTGAATACTTGAATTCTCTCTTGAGAGAATTATCCTGGTCCATGTCCATGAGGGGCCAGCAGGGGAGGTTATGCTTAAGGGCAACCAACATGGGTTCATTAGAGGCAGGTCTTGTCAGGCCAACCTGGTGGCCTTCTATGACTAGGTCACAAAATCCTAGATGCAGGGGTAGCAGTGGACGTAGTCTTTCTGGACTTCAGGAAGGCCTTTAACACTGTCTCTCACCCCATTCTCATTAAAAAACTAGGGGACTGTGGTGTCAACACCTACACAGTTAAATGGGTCACTAACTGGCTGGAGGGCCGCACCCAGACAGTGGTGATGGATGGGTCATTTTTGACCTGGAGGGATGTGGGCAGTGGGGTCCCCCAGGGCTCGGTCCTCGGACCCGCTCTGTTCAACAGCTTCATCAGTGACTTGGACGAGGGGGTAAAAAGCACCCTGTTCAAATTTGCTGATGACACTAAGATGTGGGGGGATGTGGGCATGCTAGAAGGAAGGAATAGGCTGCAATTGGACCTAGACAGGTTACAGGGGTGGGCAGATGAGAACAGGATGGTTTTCAATACTGACAAGTGCAAGGTGCTGCACCTGGGGAGGAAGAACCAGCAGCATACCTACAGGCTGGGGAACTCCCTTCTTGTCAGTGCAGAGGCAGAAAAGGATCTTGGAATCATTATTGATGCCAAAATGAACATGGGCTGACAGTGTGGGGATGCAGTCAGGAAGGCCAACTACACCTTGTCATGCATCCACAGATGCATCTCAAGTAGGTCCAAGGAGGTGGTCCTCCCCCTCTATGCGGCACTGGTCAGGCCGCAGTTGGAGTATTGCATCCAGTTCTGGGTGCTGCACTTCAGGAGGGATGTGGACAGCATTGAGAGGGTCCAGAGGAGGGACACCTGCATGATCAGGGGGCAGCAGGGCAGGCCCTATGAGGAGAGGCTAAGGGATCTCCACAAGAGAAGGCTGAGGCCTGTTACAAACTAGTCAGAGGGGACCAGCCGGCATTGGGAGAGTCCCTGTTCCCCCAAGCACTACCAGGAGTAACTAGAAATAATGGTCACAAGCTGGCAGAGGGTAGATTCAGACTAGACATCAGGAGGCGCTACTTCACTGTCAGGGCGGCTAGGAACTGAAACCAACTTCCAAGAGAAGTGGTGCTGGCTCCTACCATTGGGGTCTTTTAGAGAAGGTTAGATGAACACCTTGCTGGGGTCGTTTGACCCCAGTACTTTTTCCTGCCATGGCATGGGGTTGGACTTGATGATCTGCTCAGGTCCCTTCCGACCCTACCAACTATGAAACTATGAAATCAGCAAGAGAACGGAAATGGCTGAAAGAACAGGGGTCAGGGTTTTAGACATGAGCGCATAGCAAAAAGACATGCAAATAAGTGAAATGCATAGGTAATTCCATGCTAATGAAATAAACAGTAAACAGAGGCAGAGCTTAAGATAGGAGGGAATATGGGTAGAACAAAGGAGGGACACAGATGGAGTAAATGTTAATGAGCACGAACCAAAGTGTATATATGTGGAAAGAACTAATGTTCATGGCTGCTCCCTGGTTTGTTGGAGCTCACTTGAAGCTGTCTCCATTTTGAATAAACCTGTTGATGAGCTATGTGTGCAGGTGATGCGTGATGGCATCGATCCATTGGGTGTTGCATGGACCAAAAGAGAATGTACGGCTGTTCAAGGGAGTTGTTGTGGAAGAGAACTTGCTCATTCATAAGAAAGTTAGATCAATACCTACCAGGAAGATCTTTCTCCTCATGAACCAGCTTGAATTGTTATAGGCTTCTTTTGGGTGTTGAGGGCACCCAATATCCCACCTATCACTGCTTCCTCTTCCTTTGAGGGCAAGAGGAAGAGCACTGGCTTCCTGATAGGGCTCCCTTATAGCCTGCACAGAAGCAAGCTATGGGACCCTGCCTTCAAAAATCTCCCCCTTCCTCTGCCAGTCAGGGGCTCTCATTATTTTAAGGCAGAGGCAGCAGCAGGGATGTCCCCAAGTGATATGGAGACTGTATGTTATGTACTGGCTGCAGGGGAATAGGCACCCAGGCAGTCATAGGCTGCAAGTGCCTGTTGAAGGGCTAGCTGCCCAACAATAATACAATAGAGCAAAGCCCTGCTCAGCCAGTAAGAATATCGCTAAGGCAACAAGCATGGCAGTCTTAAGCTGCCCTGGAGCCTGGCTGTCAGACTCAATGTGGAAAACTCTGTGAGTGGTTGAAGAGCCACCTGAAGGGACAGCCACCTGGAAGGGACAGGGCTTAGCCTGGGAGGGGTGAAGCTAGGGCCAGGGGCCCATAGCCCCAAAGTGGTGAAAGAAGGGCCAAGACCTAGAGCCAAAGGGGAAGAGACAGGGGCTTGAGCCCAGAAGCTGAGGGCTGGTGCAGTGGAACTAGGTGAGAAGGCCCCAGCTACAGGAAGGGGGCCAAAGCCAGGAAGGCTGAGGCCCTGACAAGGGTGAAGAGGCCTGAGGAGGCCTAACAGTATTTTGAAGGGCAAGGTATCCCAAGAAAGCAATAACTGGTAACATCCATGAGGCATGGATGTAGCCGCTGGGCTGGAAGGAGAATATGAGTAGCCCATAAGGCAACAGGTGCCCTGGGGGCATGGACAGGCCAGGAGGGACCACTTAGTGCTTGAGAGTCTGGATTGGGACCAGTGGGGCCAGAGAAAGACCTGCTAGCCAAAAGATGGATGAGGGCTGTCTCTGGGACCTGAGAACAGCTTTTTTTTTTTTTTACAAATCATTTAATTACGTCAAGGCATGGCAGAAAAGAGAGAAAGGGAGGGTACCCAGGGAGCTAGAGTAGGGCAGGAGCCATGTGGCCACAAAGGGTGTCACAACTGCCCCTTTGGGCTCAGTTCTATTACAAGGGGCCATTCTCCTGCAGCATGAACCACCTTAGAGGAGTATGGCTAGTGGGGGTAGTGGGAGCAGCAGGCACTGCCCCATGGGAGGAACCCCTCTGAGCAGCCCTCTAGTGACCCCTGGCTGGAGATCTCATCTGTGTTGCGAATGCATGTATGCTCCAAATCCTGGGCTGTTTTTCTAACAGTAAGAATTACAGAGAAATTCTTACTGCTAGAAATGAACAGCTGTCTGGCCAGGGTGGCTCACTGACTTAAGTGCAATGCTAAAGATTTATACCAGCAAATTAGCAACATTTTCTATTTTTTCACATAACCAATACCTTTTAGAATAATTCTACTCTTCATTGTAGCTTCTCTGTTAGCCGTCAAAGTTAGACTCTCTCTAAGCATACTCTTTCCATTGCACGAAAGACTACTTCTCAGATATGGAAGGCATTGAACAGATATGTATTGCATTAAAAAGAAAACTTGCCTCATGCTGCAAGTTGCATAATAGTTTAAGGACTATTTTCAGTTTCCTTTTTCAACTAAGCACAATGTCACTGGTACAAAATTGACTTAAAATTGGATAATTTTAAACTAATAGAATCTTGTTTATATTTTCTAGAGATAAATTTTCTTATTGTAATGTTTTATCTGCCACTGTTTTTGGGAAGTGCTGATTGTGGCGGGTGAGACCATAGAAAACTAATTCCTCAAAAATGCAACAAAGGATTTTACATTTAATAGATCATATGGCTAAATAGTGTCTGTTCTTTTTAGTGATGCTATTGATTCCTTTTACTCAGTGCCTGAGGGTGTTTTCCAAAGATGGCCTAAAAATTGCTTAGTATCGTCCTATAAGACTGACATGGAAAAATATTTATCTGGGGCATCTGAAGCATCTGGCCTGTAATGTTTATTTCTTGTGTTCTTAAGTTCTTGTCACTTAACTCTACCTAAACCTTCCTGACAAGAAAGAATGAGTCTTATTTTAATTGGTTTGTTTAACCTCATGGTAGGCAAATCCAAGTGGAACCTGTACTTGGAATAAAACGATTGAGTCTGGCTGACAACTATACATCCTCTAATTAAGGACAAGTTGCTGTCTTCAGCAACAACAAAAACTGTGATCTTTTCAAGAGCTCTAATATTTGACACTGCAGCAAAATATTCTTTGAGCTCAAGGACTGATTTCAAAAAACACTCTCAGAGACATGTTTGTAACCCTGACCTTGAGTCTGCTTAAGAGATCAGCTGGAGGCAGGAGAGATGTGCACCTTATAGATTTAAGTAAAACAGAGATGTATAAACGTTCATAAACAATGGCTTACTATTTTAGATGGCATGAAAGGACTGCAGAAAGAAGAGCACCTGGACACTGACAATAATGACGTTTGTTGTGCAGCTGGCCGCTCGAAAGTGCTCTACAGCTGTGCCCTGACAAGTGCATGGCTGAAAAGCACTTTAAAAGTGCTTGATTGCAAGACAAATGAATACTCATGTAATGAGGGTTCAGATGAAGGTCTTCTAAACAGGAGCACCTTCATTAACTGCTCTGCCCAGCCTGAACTGGAGGGGGGACAGGTGGATTGGAGCTCCCCCAATCCCCTCCCCCCGTCCAGTACAGGCTGGGCAAATCCCAGCCCGGAGCTCACAACCCTCCCTTCTCTCCACCCTTTCTGCAGATTGTATCAGAGGTGAGGGTTAGGGGGTGGGACGAGGGGAGGGCTAGGGGACAGAGGCTGCAGACAAGCAGGTTCTCCTGGATCATCTCCAAAGTGGAGCTCCATCCTCCATCCCCCTGACTCAACAGTGAACCTCTATTGGACCAAAGTGTGTGGGGTGGGGTGTGGAGAGGTCCGTTTATCTCATTGCTCTTTCTGTGAAGCGCATGAGTTATATCAGGGAGCTGCATGTCAGTCAGTGCCCTCTAAAGAGAAAGCAGAGAGTTCTTTTACTATTGCTAGAGGGCTATGAATGGATTCTGTGCTTGGTTTATGCAGAAGTAACAATATATATTAAATAGTGAGTATTCATAAATAATATGAGGAATTGTATTTTATTCACATTAAATATTCAAATAATATGAGGAATTGTATTTTATTCACATTAAGTATTCAAGTCATTTTCAATAAACCATAAATAAAAAAAAATGTTTATAAAAATTTAAAGGAAAGCTAACTATTTGTACAATAATTCATGGGAACATGAATTCGTTCAACCAACTGAAAGTCTTGGTTAACTATATAAATTAACTCACCAATATATGTGGGTCTCATTAGCTATTATCTTGTATAGCTGAAAATTTTATTACAGCCTTTGTATAATCTATAGGTTTCTACCCATAGAAATTAAAAGAGTAAAAACATTGAAGACTGATGCTGGATTCAAACAGAAGAAAGCTGTGTTTTGTGAAGGCAGTAGAGGAACAGGCTTCTTTTGCAATTTCTGAATTTAGGGGAAGTATCATCAGGAATATTAGCAAGGGACCAAATGATTTGTTTCAAAGGTCAGGTTTACAGAGTTTTGAGGATAATGAGGTTACTTGAATTGCTTCATTAACTTCTTGCTTTTGGGTTAGGAACATCTCTGTGTTAGGTCTTGCCTTTTGTTCTCTATTACTGAAATGTTTTTCAGACCTAGTGTGGGTGTACAGGTCACAACTTTTATTACATACAAAATGATATATATCTATATTTCTGTTCACACTTCTCTGCTACTTGCTGTTCCTCACTTGTATTTTCTCTCCCTTGTCTTCTGCCATTTCCTCTCCTACTACTCACAGAGCCTCAGGAGCATAAAGAAAACCGATAACCTAAAATAGCGTTTTTAGGAGTACAGTTTTTTTATTTCTATTCCAGTCCCCGTTCTTACATGTGAAAATCTTTGGTACCCCAAACTGATTCTCAAAAGTACTATCCTCCCTCACACTTCTGTTCCAGCTCTTTGTGTGCTATTAGTCACAGAATAGACAGGTAGACTCTTTTTTTGTAGCTGAGTATTAATTTATGTTAGTATTAATTTATGCTTGCTTCGGCAGCACATATGCTTAATTAGGACCCAAGATTGTCTTTGCAGTTCTGTAAGCACAACACTAAAATCATAAGAGCTGGATTATGTTCTCAGCTATTCCTTATACTATTTATGGAAGTTTGTGATCTGTATATTTGAATTAGTACTTGCCTCCTCCTCCTTCAAAAGTGTTGTGAGGTGCTTGGATCCTGACAAATTAGGTAGTTCTTAGCCTTGTTAGACTCAAGGGCCATCTCTACATGAGGTGCTGACTGCATAGTTATTACTATACCGTTATTTAGTACTTGCATACACAAGTTTTGAAACAGTTTGAGTTTTGAAGCTGGGCTTACTTGGCTTCAGTGCCAGTCTCCGGTGGCAGCGGCAGACTCCTGGCATCCAGCACACAGATTCAGGTGCTCACACCCTCAGGAGGGCTGCTGGGTTATACCAGACTCCTCTTGGAGGTGTGAGCCCCCAGATCTGCATGCTGGATGAGAGGAGGATGCTGCTGCTGCCTGGGACCAGCTGCAGCAGCAATGTTCCCTGGCGCTGGGTGCAGGATGCACCCAGCACTGGTCCCAGGTGGCAGATGCAGCATCCTGTCATCTGCTGTGCAGATCTGGGGGTTTGCACCCCTGGGAGGGCTGCCAGGCTATACTGGACTCCTCCCAGGGGTGTGAGCCCCTGGATCTGCGTGCTGGATGACAGGAGGCTGCTGCCACCACCTGGGACCAGCGACAGCAGCAATCTTCCCCGGCACTGGGCACATGCTATGCATAGCACCGGTCCCACGCAGCAGCAGCAGTCTCCTGTCATGTGGCATACAAATCCAGGGGCTTGCACCCCTGGGAGGAGTCTAGCATAGCCCCACAGCCCTCCTGGGGGTGCAGGCCCCTGGATCTATGCACCGGATGACACACAGGAGGCTGCTGCTGCCGGCAAGTGTCAGGGGTTTTGCTTTAAATAGTTTGAGGTGCAGTTTTCCAGAAACCTCTGTACCTATCTTCTTGAAACTTGGAAAGCGTCATGCTCATAGAATGGGATACCATCCCTGAAATTTTTATGTGAATCAAGCAAGAAATGACAAAGTTTTAGGCATTTTCATGACTCCCCATTATAGCCTGTGGGCGAAACATCGAAACAGCAAAACAATTTCAATGAAACGAAACAGAACAGTACTTCAAAACAAAACGAAATGAAACACTCCCTTTGAAATGGTGAAACAAAAGTCAAAACAAAATGGTGCTGTTTCACACAGCCGTACTGCGCAGTAGTTCATTACTACTGCACAGTAGCACCACATCACACTCAAAGCACCCCTCATTAGATGAAAGACATGTCTCAGAAAATTCCAGCTCTTAATTTTCACTCCTTTTTTTGACTACAGAAAAATAATAGAGCAATGCATCTGTTGCACAGGACTCAGAATGACCACAACAGGTGAGAATTATTATCTGAAATCTCTGGTATAGTTTTGTGGATTGTTTGCACACTTAATGCTAACATTGTGTAGTATTCTGGAAAGGATTTCAAGACAGAGTAAAGCCAGTGAAGCCTGGAAAAGTTTCTGATATCTAAGCACTACTACACACAGAGCTAAATTAGAGTTATGCCAGTCTGTAAGTTCACTTTCTAAATGCAGACAAGCGTGTAGATTGGATTTGAAAGAGGTTATTTAGCACCATTAAAGACATTTCTTTTGACTCCAGACAATGTTTGAGCATTGGGTATGCAAGTATTTACTAAAGCCTCTTGTGTGTGTTGTTCTTTCAATGATTACTGCACAGTGGGTGGCACATGGAGGTATGGACCTGTATGAAGGTATAATGAACTCTGGAAACCCTTGATCACCACAGGACTTAACATGGATTTACAATCTTGAAAAACTTGATCTGCAAAGTTGGTAAAGTGGCTTTTTGAGGCTTAGTTCTGTGGTATGATAAACAACTATAGAAAGTTATTCTGAAGAGCTTTGTTCCTATAGCTAAAATAAAAAAATAGCTTGGTCTTACAAAGGCTGTCGTATTCCTGAATGTCACTGATTACAGGTGGATGTAGCATACAGGGCAGTTGTAAATATGGTACAAAATCATACTTTAAAACAAATTACAGTCCAGTTGCTGTTTTGAAATAACTGCATGCTAGAAGCATACATTCTCTCACTGCATAGAAACAAACATGGCAGTAAATCAGTGGGTTAAATACTTTTTTTCATAGCTGAGTTCTCCTTGGCTATGATATTGCTTCTCTGACAGCACCCCCACTGTCACTTAATTAGACTGAAGTATGTGTTGTGTTGGTGCTACCTGCAGAAAATAAAGCAAAAAAAGGTTTCACCTGTACTGACCCTTATGTAATTGCAGAGTATAACATTTCCTGAAGTGATTAATAGCTATGACAGCCACCATTTGGCTGAACAGCTAATACTAGTAATAAAGAAACAATTATTATATCCACTATCTGTGTTCTAACATAAAGTGGCACATAAGGCTTTATAGAACTGAAGCTGGAAAGGAGTAACTTTCCTCTTTTCCACAAACTATTATGGAAAGCAGGTGTGGTTTCAACAGAGAAGCTTAGGAAAGACATTTGGATACAGTGGGCATTTGAACATGACCCGTTTTATGGTAGCATGATAGAAAAAGTTATAATCTGTGGTATATTGAAAGCATGGCTGGTTCAATGTGTTTTGGGCCCCATTTCATCTGACATCATCATCCATACACTTGAAATATTAACATTTAATTACTTTGTTTTTGTTTTTTCTTTCAAAGGAACTTGCCTTGAATAGGTGTGGGTTTTAGTTGAATTACATATGTCTCTGTGCACATGCAAAGGTGGGCAGAGTAATATCTTGAAAAAGTCTCAGAGACAAGTGGGGAAGGTAGGTATAACTATTCAATTCTGCAGGCTCCAAATGGCAGTGTTGTGGAGTGTTGGCTTAGAAATGGTATGTAAGCCAACATTTTGTTTTTTGGGAATTGGCTTATAAGTATAGACATATATGTTATAAAGGTTCAAGGTGGGCAGCAGGTGTTAACTGATTTATAAAGAACTTGGGTCTCATAAAAAAAACTGTCTCATGGTCCTGAAAGCACACAGGCAGTCTAACACAACAAGGCCTAAGGATGAACACATAGCCTGGGAAAGAGGAAGATATGTACCATACTCTTCCATAATATGAGATAACTGACACCAGCTACAAGGCCCCAGAGCAGGAGAGAGGCCTGAGTCCTGGTTTTCGGGGAACTGACCAAATTAGGAAAAGGCCTGGAAGGCTACGTGGATGTGTGACCACAGAGAGACAAGCAACCGGACATAGCCATGGAGTCATCAGGAGTCACCAGGAGTCAACAGGAGGGAAGGAGAATACAAAAGCAGAGACTTGAGAGTAACAAAGAGTCCCTCCCTGTCCCTCCCTTTGTCCCATCCCTCCTCCTTCCTTCCCTGTTCCTTCCCCATCCCTGTCCCCTGGGAAGGGTCCCTGAGACCACCATGGACAGAGAATACACCAGCCACCTGTCTCATGCACCCCATTGGAGGGGGTGGGCCTTGACATCTCACCTCCAAACTGCTGATATGCTGACATCTGAGAGAGAGCCTCAGAGTGGAACGTGCATCCTGGCCAGAAGTACTTTGACTCTGATGACAGCTCTAAGATTTGGTTGATGTATAGAATTGCTTGTACTGTTTCTTTTCTCTTTTCACTGTGTATCAATAAATGTACCTATTATTGAATGGAAAGGTTGCGGTCGGTCTGAGGGTGGGAACAAGGTATCCCCTTGGAACAAGGTATCTGGATCCTAAATCCAAAGCCCACATGGAGTTTTGATCTTTTAGGCTGAAATATGAAATATTGGATTTAGAGAGAGTCCTCTGAACTCAGAAGCTGATCATTCTGTCACACAATGCTTAAATAGTTAAGTTTTTGTCCTCTGATTAGAGTTAAAATGTACTTCTTCATGGAATTTTGTATTTGGGATAGATGCTTGACTTGACAGTTTTGAAAATTGAATATAATCTTCCAAGTATTGCATCCCAAAATTGTGAATCATGAGATGATAAAAAAGACATTTGGTGTGCTTTATGTTTATTTCTGGATGTTTGCTTATAGGTTTGCTTTTCAATTCTTCTCATTGCAGCCAGAAAGCTAGAAAGGCTTCAAGCCACATGGAACCACATGGCTCAAAGATTTGGAATGTTAAAGGAAGACCCCAAATCCTGTAAATGTGAGCCAAATAGAGGAGAAAGTATAGTAGCAATATCAACTTCCATAATATACCATGTCAATCAGTATCATTTTGACTTGGTGGGACAATTGTCATAGCTGGGTAGGTATTTTTATATCTTTCACAATTATTTTCTAGCTCCTGCTGCTGAAGACTGCCAAAACAATTTCCATCTGAACATAAGTGAGGTTAAAAACTTTGATTTGGATCACCATTTGGATTTATGGCGATAACTATCTCAATTCGCATACAGCTGCCTTTTTATGCTGTGAGAACCTTTCATTCAGTAACTAGCCAAAGGAATAGATTTGTCAGTGACACAAGATAAGTTGCTCTATATGCACTTTTTTATTTAATCTTTCAGTAGCCTTTGTTGAAGGATAAAAAAGTCACCAAAATGAGTAAATAAGTCTGCCTGCTCCTCATACCCACCATGTAGGTTGAATATGTCTTTGTCTATAGGACACAGTATAATTTATTTATACTCCAAAAGGCTTTCTTTTTACATTATTAAAAGGAGCAAGAATGAATTTTGGGCCAGGTACAAACATTAAACTTTTTCCAGTGTGGGTCCCATAACAGAACAGAAGTTTTGGAGCACATAGAGTGGTTTAAAAATGGCAGAACCCAGTTTAAGATAGACCTGGATGGATGTAGTGTCAGACTTAACCTACTTAGGTTAGACTGATCTATTGAATTGCAGTACTAGATTCCCTCCTGACTCAAGTTAGGTTGTAGTCTGCCAGTATCCCAGGCTCCTTTGTGGCTCCTCCACTAACCTCTACTTGCAAGGGCAGTTTGCTAGCTTTGACTATGCTTGGCTACTCTGAACTGTCAGCCACAGGTGGGGCAGTAAGAAGGGAGCAGTAGTAGCTCAGGAATTTTCTATTTTTATACAGTGTCTTTGGATGGGTGTGGAGGGCAGTCCAGTGGCAACAGAGTATGGCAGGCAGAGCAAACCAGTCATGGCTGTGGGCTGCTGTGCCCTGTATGTGTGGGGCCAGGCAGGGCCTTAGCAGGGGTGGTGGTGGTGGTGGCTGGGAGTAGAGCTGCAGTTGTACCTCCCTGTGCTACCGCTGCTGCTGCTGCTGGCACTGGTGCTCAGGGGGATTTTGGGGATGTATGTGTGTCTCTGTTTGTGTGTGCATGTATATACTAGTCAGAAGCAGCCAGATGAACTCTCCCCATGACTGGTTTTACAGCAGCTGGCTGGGGATGAGGGTGCGGGAATGCTTCTCCTGGTGCCTGAGGCAGAATGGCCAGTGTCCCTTAAGCAGCTGAGTGTCAGAGATCACATCCTGGGATTGTGTGTTTGTGTGTGAGCGTGAGTGACTGAGGGGAGAGAGAAGCAGCTTTGTGTGTGTGTGTGCTTGTGCAAAAATGCATGTGTCACTTCTGCTGACATCACTTAGCCAGCTCTGTTGCTGCTGCTCTAAAACTTGTCTTTGTTATTCAGAGCTCTCCATCTGACATGGTAGCTGC
>NW_005841860.1:5067473-5068483 GCF_000455745.1 Alligator sinensis | reverse complement strand
GGGGTGCTCCCCCTGCCACACCTGGGCTGGGACACAGGGATGAACACACACCCACATACACACACACACCCACACACCCATTCTCAGCTGTTTAAGTTTTTGCCTCTACAGCAGCTCAGGGCTCTTGGTCCCTGCTCCCCTACAAGCCACCTGGGCACAGGGAGGAGTGGGATGCCAGTGCTCTCCCTGCCAGGTCCCAGGATCACAGGGTTTGCTGGCTGCAGGAGTGCAGGAGGGGAGTGAGATACAGCTCCCACTGTGTGCACAGGGGCACCCTGTCCCTAGCTGGCTCATCTGCTTCACATGTATTTGCATGGGGCAAGGCTGGCCAAGAGCAGGGCATTCTGTAGGCTCCACTTTGGAGGTCGGGGAAGTGCAGGGTAGGAGGGAGGGGAAAGTGGAGGAACCCCTTGGGTGGGTGGGTGTTTGGGTGGGGGGGAGTTCAGTGTGGGGAAACGGGGGAGAAGCTCCCAAGGGCCTGACCTGCAGCCCAGCTGAGACTCCTGTTGACTTGCAGGAACTTTGGATCACCCTGGAAAACTTTGAGGGAAAGGCAAGTTAAAAGGCAGAGAGCTGAACATGCTTGGCCACAGGGGCTGGGACTGGGAGATGCGGTTGAATCACAAGGACATGAGTGGTGATGGGAGGAGGAGAAAGGGGAAAGTGTGCTGAGGGGAGTCCCCTCATGCCACAGGACAGCCACAGCTGCTTGCAGCTCCCTGGCTCCATTTGCAAACAAATATAAGCAAGCCCCACTGCAAAAGAGCTGAAGGCAAGTCAGGGGTAGGTATAAAAAGGGCCATTAAGAGAGCACTCCCCAGGGTTCCACCCTGGATAAAGCCCCAGGGACCCCCAAACCCCCTGAGTAGGTCAAATATGCCTCCCTCTGCTGGCTGTCTGCTGACAGCTGCCTGACAGGGGATAGGTTAGCAGGTGAGCCATGTGCCAGGCAGCCAATGGTGGCTGCTGTTCAGCTGCATTCATTTCCCTCTGCAGCTTTTGGCATGCTG
>NW_005841860.1:5063648-5067456 GCF_000455745.1 Alligator sinensis | reverse complement strand
GGGTATGCAGTAATCCCCCCAGGCTGCTGGCCTGGCCACTGCAGGCAGACTTTGTGCCCTTCCCCCTCCCCCGCCCCCATTAAAAGAGTGAACTGGGGTTTTGTTCGCTCCCAGACCAACCAGGTCCACTTAGAGAAACCTGCATAAGTTAGTTCAAATCCACCTCAGGCTTTTGAATGTCTGTACATAGTCTTGGTGAGACAGCTAAAGACATCTCAACAGATGTTGAATTGAGATTGCCAACCTAATTTTGTTTTTGATGTAAACTCAGCTTTGAGTTTTTCATAAATGTTAAACCACATTCGTTGATCATATTCCTTCTACCTTGTACTAAGCAGAATACTTGTAACATTGCATAGTCCCTATAAATACTGTTAGCTATGACTTTGAATAGACAGGTGTTAAAATAATTTGGGATGTTGTCCATAAAAATAATGTACTTCAAAATGAGGTAGAGTATTTGAATATCCAAATATGTTGATTGCCCATAAAAAATGTTTTAAAAAACTCTAAATATTCAAAACAAAAATTCTGAGTTGTTTTTTTAATGGAATAATGGTCAAGGACTAAACAGTATAAAGAAAAATCCCCAAACTGTCAGCTGATAATTAAGACAATAAGATTGCCTCTTAAATCAGTTGGCAGAAAATTAGTGCTATTGAGGTTTGAATGTTGCAAAAATGAACAAGCTTGGCAGGTACCCTAGTCAAGTGATGAGAACAGCTTTATACATAAGGTATAGCCAAGGGCAACCAGAATGATGCAAGGACTGGAAAATAGATGTTCAAGTAGACCAAATGTATCCACCTTGTTTTCCTGGAAAATAATAGGTCGTAATAACTGAATATTATTCAACCAGATGCTATTGTAAAAAGGTTTGTGGTGATTTTATGGGTAAGTTGAATTGATTAGATCATTTCTGAAGGGGAGAAAGCCATATTAAAGTCTTGAAGCAGCTTATGAGTTGAAACATAGAGCAACCGATTTATTAAATGCTGCAAATTACCCCCAAATACTAGGACCTGGTACACCAGTCTTGATGATTCTGTTGTTATTTTTGTCTACCATGGTGAAATGCAGCACATTTTTGGTTTGGCAATTCTTTTCCCATACCCACTGTCCTTAGTGGCATTTACACAAAGGGTATGGTCATGGAGAATGGAAAGAAAGAGGAAACGGATATACCACACTAAGTGTGAAGTAATTCTACTTTTGGCTACAAAGAAGTTCTATAACAAGTGGACAGCTTGGTTTGGTTTTCCTTTTACCCTACAACACACACATGGATAAGCCTCTACAATAAGTAAGAGAAGTAGCAATGCTTTTAGGCATGAAATGAAAAAGAAGTAGCAATGCGTTTAGGCATAAAATAAAAAATAAGCTAATGGAAAAATATATGCCTGCCATACTTTTTAAATTACTTCAAAATTTGACTCTTTGATATTAGGTCAGCAGTGCAGGGGAAGTGGGGAGGAAGATCACCTTCTCTGTACTTTGAAGATTATTCTCTGGAGGAATCTAAAGAATAGTCAACTGGAGGTTGATTAAAAGAAGTAATCTTTTACATTTTTCCCCTCTTTCAGGTTTTATTACCATCCAGCTTAACCTACCAGAGCGGTAAGAAGTTAACAACAGAAAAATGAAGTAGCCATGTCAGATGTCAATTTAACTGTGGAACTGTAAAAGAAAGAAGAGTTATCCAGTGCATCATAGGTCCCTGAAAACAATGTTTTCACAGAAGCCATCCTGTGCCCTTTTTCCATTTCAAAGTTTTGGACTGAACTACATGTTTTATATCAAAGAGGTGCTTTCAGCCTTCAGCTGTTCCTTTTGCTCAGGTAGGAAATTGCCTCTTTCCTTTAAGAGCAGGTTTTCTGGACTGAATTTCCCTTGCAGTTCAGGACAGTTAACCACAGGAGGCTTGACCACAGGTTAAAAATAGATGTTGCTGAATGAAACAAATCAGATGAGTGATCGCACATTTGATCTGCTTCACTGGGTGAAACACGTTGTCTGTTGCCTCACCCTTGTGAGCACCCTGCTTTCCCCGTGGGTGTCACTGAGCAGGTGAGAGGGGGTTTTGCAGATCTGGTTGAGCAGGGGAAAGTGCCATAGAGGTAATAGAAGTCCACCACAATAAAGTGGCAGCCTATAACCACCTTTTGTTGCACCACTGATTTTCCTTTCATGTGGTGCAACAAAGGGTATAAACATCTATCCCTCAGCATTAGGGACAGGCACAAATTTTTATAGCAGCACAAATGAGATGTCAGGTGAGGTCTGTTTCAATCTTAGTTTTCCTCATTGACAATGACAAGGTAGATCAGTAACCAGGTCATTCACCAAGCAGAGAACCACTTATTTTAAGTCAAAAGCATTATGGAGATAACATCATAAAACAATAAACTGACTTTACACATGCTGGCTTACAAAGTATTGCCATCAACTTCATGGGGTCATGGTAGGTTTACACAGCAGGCCAATGGCAGATCCAGGAGAGCGAAGCACTGCAATTTCACACCCTTTAGCTGTGAGGTGTATATGTAGTGAGCTCTGAGCTCACTGTCTCATCAACACAGGCTTATGCTGGAGCTGTGCATGCACATTGAGCTCTGAGTTCACCAACTGATTGGAGCTAGCCATGGCCAGAGCTACCACTTTCACATGACTCCAAGGCTTATGGGTGGGCACCAATGGTGTTCAGCCTCCCTCCTCCACTGAATTTAGTGATACAGGAACAGAGGGGATGAGTGGTGGCAGTACTTGCCCCTTAGGCTCTGGAGCTGCAAAAAAGTGATGACTCCCACCAGAACCTGTGCCAATCTGCTGGTAAGGCGCACTGACCAAGCAGTGAGCTCAGAGCTCACATGTGCAGTCCAGCCACATGTGGTCTCAACCCAGTCCTGGATCTGTTGTTGCACAAGGCTATTTTCCTTTGTTCCAGTTGTCTCTGTGCCTGTCCTTGATGTTTAGGGACCTACCAAATTCATGATATCACCATTTTTGCAGAAACTCATAATTTGGTATGCCCCCATGAAAAATCAAGCAAGAAAACAGTAGCGAACCAGTGAGGGGTGGAGATGGGAAAGGAAGCTTCTGTGCCTGCAAACACAGTGGTGGGGAACCTTGGTGTCCTGGAACATGAGGGGGAGGGCCATAGTTACCAAGGGGTCCCCGAAGTCCCACCTCTCCCCAGAGATTGACAGGTAACCACCTGTTAATCTCTGGGGATGGGGCAGGACCTTTGGGGCCCCTCAGTCAGAGGCATGGGGGGCCTGAACCACTGAAATGGTGCCCAATGGTGCCAGGGCTATGAAACCTGGAAGTCGCTTCTGTGAATTAGGTAGGCCCCATTGATGTTAGTTAGTATCTTTCTCTTTCAACCTTTTACCCACCTCTGTTTCATCCCTTGAACCAGAACAACTACATGCAATTTCCTCCTGGGAAATAGACTTGTTTATCTGTCTTAGGAATCCACCATGAACAGCCAGATACCAGCTAAAGCATTGATAAGGTTGGGGTTTTTAAATATTTTTAATATCTAATTTGTCCAGAGCATCTATTACACCTGATCATATTTGAATTTAATAGAATTTTAAGTTTCCTTTCTTCCAAGGTCTCATGTCCATCAATCCATTTTCCTGTTATATGTTTCATAGAATCATAGAAGTAGGGTCGGAAGGGACCTTGTAGATCTTCAAGTCTGACCCCCTACCTGGGCAGGAGGAAAACTGGGCTCAATTGACCCCAGTCAGGTAGGCATCAAGCCGCTTCTTAAAGACCCCCAGGATAGGAGCCAGCACCACTT
>NW_005841860.1:5059043-5059392 GCF_000455745.1 Alligator sinensis | reverse complement strand
CTGCTTCGACCGCCTGAATGGCCACATGCAGCTGGGCCTTTAAACTTAAACCTTCATTCATTAAATCAGTTACAGTCTGAAAAGCTGCACTCATTTCCCCCCCCTTTTTGTCCCATAGGGCCACTCCTTCTTTCATAGTGCGCTTCTCCATCTCCGGGTCTTCACGGAGCTCAGACGGACGCCCGCGATCCCTCAATCTAGGCACCATCATGCCAGGGGAAAACCAATCGATCGGCGCCGGTTCTTTAATTTCTTGGGCGCATCTCGGACAACGGGCACACTTCCGAGATAGATCCGGGCTCACCGCGCCCGCCGGGTCGACTTTGGCAAGGGACACGGTATCGAGTGG
>NW_005841860.1:5049866-5057648 GCF_000455745.1 Alligator sinensis | reverse complement strand
TTGAAGTCTAGGGCTACCGCCTTGCTGCAGGCCCTTGTCACCCTGTGCTGGATGATGAATTCCAGCAAGCAATGATCGCTATCACCCAGGTGGTCAAGGACCTGGAGCCCCCTTACCAGATCATCGCCTGTGGCCAGGACCAGGTCCAACAGGGCATTTCCTCTGGTGGGACTGTGCACCTCCTGGGTTAAGTGGAGGTCCTGTATCTTGTCCAGGAACCTCCTGGAATGGTCCGACCTGGCTGACTGCTTCTCCCAGCAGGTGTCCAGGTAATTTAGATCACCCATGACAACTACATACCTTGCCTTAAGTGCCTCTGCAAGCTGGCCCAAAAATTCCCGGTCCAGTTCCTCCCCTTGGTTGGGGGGTCTGTAGTAGACCCCCACCGTTAAATCCCTCTCCCCATGACCCCCTTGTATCTTGACCCAGAGCACTTCAGCTTGTCCCTCCTCCGACCCCATTTTGCTGGCAGAGGATGTGTCTTGCTCTTAGACATAGAGCGCCCCCCCCGCCTTCCTTCCTTCTCTATCCCGCTTGTAGAGCCTATAGCCCCTAATGCTAACTGCCTGGTCGTGGGATGAATCCCACCATGTTTCTGTAATCCCTACTATGTCTGGGTTTGAACTGGCTATTCTGAGGGCAAGTTCCTCCTGTTTGTTCCCCATACTACAAGCATTGGTATATAGGCATTTAAGGCCTTGCATAGCTGCGCGTGCCACCCCCTGATTAGGAAGACTATCTGGACCCCTGTGTCTTACCTGGGCACTCCTTGCATGTGTCACCTGTCTTGCTCGGGTGGTGTCTCCATGTCTTCCTGTGGCCCCCTCCCCCAGCAAGGCTAGTTTAAAGATAAACATATGCAAAAGGGTGAATGGTGATTGGTAAAGAAACCTCCAGAGCCCACCCATTGACCATAGGAAGAAGGTCCATGGCCTTAGACATGCGCTTATAGCAAAAAGGCATGTAAATGAATGAAATGCATAGGCAATTCCATGTTAATGAAATGAACAGTAAACAGAGGTGGAGCTTTAGATGGGAAGAGAAATGGGTGGAACATAGGAGGGGCGAGGGTAGAATGAATGGCAATGAGCATAAACCAAAGTGTATAAATGTGGGGGAAAAAAACTTTTGTTCAGTGCTGCTTCCCTGGTTTCACAGACTGTGCGCCTGTGAGGGAGCTCGCCCGAAGCTGTCTCCTTTCTGAATAAAGCTGTTGCGAGCAATGTGTGCTGGTGTTTGCTCCCTGCTCTACTCTGGCTAATGAGTATCAGGATCCATGAGCAATTGGACTGTTGTCTCCCTAGTTGCTGGACGCCGCATGGAGTCGGGGTCTAGTAATTCTAAATTATAGGATAGAAAACTGCATATTAAAACTGCATATTAATTGCTGCTTTTTTCCAGAAAAATGGTTAACACAATTAAAATGGTTACCTAACATAAGCACTCATAAACAAAATCTTAGATATAAAAGCTATATATATCTCACAAAAATACTATTATATGGTTAAAACCTATTTGCCTAAGCATTCACAAAGTTACTTTTAATATATATCATTCCGTCTTGAGGTCAGCAGCTTTGCTGAGGCAGATTAAAGCCTTGTTCCAGCTGCAGGTCCAATGTTCTCCAAAAATCCACATACCTTAACAACAATTATCTCATAAGAGATAATTTTTCATCCAAAAACTGACACAGGAGTTTCTTGCCCATGAATGTAAAATCTGGAATATGGAATTCCCTAGACTTTTCATGGGGAAAATTACCATTACATTACATTATTCATTCAGTTTATACTCATTGCAGGCATGAATTGGGTTGAACTGCTGTAAGCCTGTGCGACTCAAGTGGATGAACTGCTCTTGGTTTTTACTTTTTCAGTCTATGCTCACTGTGGACTCAGGAGCTGTGAACAATTGGGGAAACACACCCATTTTTCAGACATGCTAATAGCAGTTTGGCTACTGCAGTTGGCCTGAAAATGTTGAGCTGAATGAGATGGGTGGAGGGATTGCAGCCAGATGAAGTAATCTGCAGTGGGAAGGCATGCAAGAACCAGGGAGGTGCAGATTATTTACAAATAAGACATTAAAAAAACATATCCTACCCCTGTAAATTCTTCCATTCCAATTACCAAACTAAAACATATTTTACGTGTGTAGAGAATATATTTAAATTGCACAGGAAATGAGTTTTCTCCACCTGTAGATCTTAAAGATAGGAAGCTGCTCTGCTGCATTGTTCACTCCCAGGCACCATTTTACAGAACTCTCTCCCTTCTCTGGTTTATGTTCTTTCCTAGAGAGGAAAGAGCTTGGTTATAATCTACAAGGCAAATCATGCTCCCCTCCACTCCCAAGCCTGCCTTAGTAGAGACAAGAAAGTCAACATTTTTGGTAGTTCAATGTTCCTGTGCTCCTAGTAAAATAGGTAGGAGAGCCTAAAAATCAGTCTATTGTTCTCTAATTTCTTCCTCATTGCTCTGAAAAAAACCCATAATCCCAGGTGTCTCATTCTCCATACAAGCAGATGTGGAGGCTCATAAACTTAATTGCAACCTGAAGAAATGAGTTGTTCTGAGAGCTTTCTGTTGCCAGGGAAACTACATCTTTAGTCTGTGTATGTTTATGAGAGCTTTCTCCATGGCTGTCTGAATCTTATATTGTACCATTTGAAAGAAGAATACACAGATAAAGAAAGAAAAAGAATAAAATATATCTACTTAATGCAAACCTTGGTTCCTTGAGCAATGCTTAGACAAAGGTAAGAGCCATTCTTTCTTTTCTAATACAAGCATAATGTATAGGCTAGTGCAATGTAAGTGACAGTTACAGCCATATGATGAACTGCAAAGCTGCCTGATAAAATGTGTTTACTTTGCATCTTTGACCATCTTTCCTATACTCTGCTCCCTATTCCAATTCTTTTGGAAGACTCTTGCTAACATCTTCAATATCAGTTCAATTAAAACACTGCCATAAAAATATTGTCTCCTTTTCTTCCTGAATATAGTATTTTTTGCCCACATATTCTGGTTTGTAAAGCACAATGTGGAATTCTCCACCCTCAGTCACTGCCAGGTTTACGGTCAAATAGTTTATGAAAGAACAAAGCTAAAAGCAAGAAGTCTGTATCTCTCATGACAGAATCTGTGACCCTCTTTCTGATGGAACAGAATGGACATATCTAACATTGCTTGAACACAAGATACTAGACCATACAACTGTAATAATATGTATGGCATAACTATTTCAATTGTTAGAATTGTGTCGAGCAGCCCCAGCTGGCCCCAGGTCAAGATGATGTAGAGGGGCTAGCTGTGGCACGGAGGTGCTTCAGTGAGGGCTAGCTGGCAGACAGCCCACTCACTGAAGTACCCTTGTGCCCAATGAGCATCTACAAGTGCCAGCCCCATGAGCATCTACATGTGTTGTGGTGCGCTAAATAATGCCACTGTAGGACAGTATTTGTATTGGGCAGTACTATCCTACAGTGACATTTTTTCATTTACTGCAGCCTATTAGGGCCATACTTGTAGATGCTGACATTTTATTGTAAAGCTAATTAAACAAATGCGCTGTAAAAGTCTCATGTAGATGTGCCTAGTGAGGACCTGATTGGAGTAAGACTTTACATTTGAGCAAGAATAGAGAGCTTTTTCCCTTAATTTGTTTTGTAGAGATTGCAGGGCTTTTCTTTACATCATTCACAAGTTAGGCCGACCATTTGTAAACAATGCCATGTGGAGTAAGAAAAACCTTAAGTATCTAAGTATATCCGTGGTGGGC
Organism: Alligator sinensis; assembly: GCF_000455745.1. Classification (NCBI taxonomy): domain Eukaryota; kingdom Metazoa; phylum Chordata; order Crocodylia; family Alligatoridae; genus Alligator; species Alligator sinensis. The sequence continues at coordinate 5,053,865 of NW_005841860.1, read as the reverse complement.
CAGTAGGGGGTTGTGGCAGGGCACTGTTTCTGCCTGCCACTTTAAAATCAGAGCCAAACAGCCAGCAGGTGCTTGATTGCGGCAGCCATTTTAGATCCTTGGCTGCCTATATAAAAAGTTCAGTTTCCTGCTGTCAGGACAGGCAGCAATGTTGCCTGGCTGTAAGGCTTCTTGGAACACCCTGGAGGTAAGGGAGGAGCTGTAGGGGATGGTTAGGAGGCTCTTGGTCCTGAGAATGACCTAAAACTGTACCCTGCCAGGAGTGGGTGGCCTGGTGGGCTCTCAGTGGTGTGGGAACCCCCAGGCCAGTTACCATCCTGGTAAAAGGTGGGTTGGGGTGCCTTACCCCCAGCTCCCGCAACCAGGTGGGTCACCTGCTGATAGGGTCCTGAGGGCAGACCCCAGGAGTGAGAGTGGGGTTAGAGGCTCAGAGGCCTGACAGAGTACTAGGGCTTAGGACCAGGATGGCCAAAAGAGCCAGGGCCCCACTGCAAGGGATGCCCAGAGCTAGGAGGGCCTGGATTTTCCAACTGGCCTTGGAGATGAGGCCAGGGCCTGTATGACCAAAGGTTCTGGGGGGACCACACCCAAGAGGAGAAAATAATTTCAGGGAGCTAGGTAGTTTGAATGAAGGTGGGGTAGGTCGCCTGATTGGAGGGGTCCTGATAGGAGGATTCTGGGGCCCAGTGTGGGGCTGGTGAGAGTAACAGCTGGATGCCATCTGTGAGACATGAGGGAAGGTACAGAGCCGCAGATAATGTCCCCTGGCATCAGGGCAAGAAATGGGCAGCCTCCTACCTAGTTAAGATCTTCAATTAATTAACAATAAGGCATGGCAGGAAGAAGGTGGGTGGTTGGCCCAGAAAACAGGTGGGTGGGGCTTTGGCAAATCGGCCCTGAGAAGACCCCTGTTACAAGGGTACTCCTGCACTAAGCCACCCACCTAACTGCATCCAACCACCTACCAAGATCTGAATGCCTCCCTGAGGCCACCTCTTGTCTGGCCAACCCCCTTCCTAGAGAACACCCACAAGCCTGGGGGTACCACCATCACCCAGGGGATCTGCTCTGTTTTTAGCCCTGTGCCCCCTGGGGTACACAGGCCTTCTAGACCTTGAGGGTGCTTAACCCCACGAAAAAAACTTGGGGTGCTTCCTTTAGCCTGAAGCACAAAAAATAGCCTCCCTTAGTCAGCTGGGCCAAGGGGGCACCAAGGCATAACTGGTCCCTCTCCCAGCCAGGCCACCATGCTATGTACAGTGGAGAACTTTATTGGTTAAAGAGGAAAGGCTTGGAGAATGGTATAGGTTAGAGAAGAATCAAAGAACAAGCAAACAGTGTGGCTAAGTAGCTGTTGAGCATGCATCTATATCACAGTAAACTTATATATCTAGGTAGGTTTCAGGTAAGTTGCTCACAAATATCATCTAGAGGCTGATTGAGCTTTCCTCTGGAGGCAGGCAGTTAATGGTGGGTCACTGAGTTTCCAGAGGGATCCCCATCTCTTTGACTGGTCAGTTACTCACATGTTCTCCAAAATGGCTTTCTCCATACCTTTCCAAAGTGGCAGTCTCCCTGCTCTCCAACATGGCTCCCTCTTCCAGGAAGAAGGGATCTTAAATAACTTTTTGTGATCACACAACTAGGTTCCCACCAGGAACAGCCCCATTGGCTGAAGTCCAGTGCTTTCAAATGACCCAGGGTGAGGAGGATACTGTAGCAGTGTTTCACCACAATGTCCAGTTGTTATTGCTTGGGATGAAGTTTTGATGTTTCCTGAACTATTTATCTTTAAACCTGCCTAGGAAAAGAGTAAATGGCTTCAGTGCAATAACAAAGTAGCAGTGGACAAATACTAACTCAGGAAGATTATTGTAGGACAAATTAGAACCATCAACTCTCTATCATTGAGAGATGTTAGACTGCAGTCTCTTCATAATGTTCCCAATTTGTTTTCTGATCTTGGGCTGAGGGTGGGAGAAGGCAGTGGAAAGAGAATACTGGGCAACATGCTGCTCTAGTTCTGGAGTCCTGGTGGGTTCTTTGTGAAAACTGGTGGTGATCTGGGATGATGAATGTACCTGAGGATATGACATTGCCGTTCAATGTGTAATGGTACAACGATATAATTCACTGTTGGGACTGAAGAGCAATGGAACACACTCCAGCCTCTTGATTTCATTGGAATATCTCAAAATCCTAATGAATCTATTGCACAGTTCTGATTTTTTTTTTTTTTCTTTCCTTCACAAGGGTCAGATAAGAGGAGGGCTTGTGTCTTAGTTTCTTGTCAGGAAAGAAGAGCTAATCATACATCATGGAACTTGGCTCATGTTCAGATTTGTAGGGGGCTGATAACTTGCATTATTAATGAAATACTCTATTGTTCCGTGTTTATTTTCTAGAACACAAAGCTAAGCCTGTATCCACAATATTTGTCCATGGACTTGACATGTGTATACCTCCTGCATGCCTAATTATCTAATCTGATAATTTTCTCCAAGTTAAAGGAGTTTGCCTCTGATTGTATTTCTGGGATGAATTTTGTTCATTTGGACTGATAAATTTAAGAAAAGAAAATTATATTCAGTGTTAATTCTTAAATATTGCTAATAAAATACACCTTTCTGTAGGAAATACTTGATGTTTGTGCAACAAAATTATGTAGAAACTGAATTTGCTCTTCACAAGTAAACATTTAAATTAAACTTGATTTAGGGCAACTATATAGTCTGAGCTGGCTCTTGAATCCCAAAGCAATCTGAAATGTCATTTTGAAACAAAAGTTCCATTTGGTCTGAAATTAAGTATTCTTTTCCTGCCTTGAATTACATGAGGAAGAGACATGGGTCCCATTTTGCTTGAGAATAACTGGGAGACCATATGGTGTAATGGCAATAAGCCTATTTCTCATTACCCATTGCTGGAACACCCAATAATTGTCTTGTGGACAATTGATCTTGATCAGAATTCCAAAGATTGATCAACCTGGCTGGTATTAATTCCCCCACAGTCAAGTTCAGAAAGAAGACGTATGTGTAGCTTCATTGGTGAAATCAGGTAATATTAAAGTGAGTAGGGAAACTTGAAAAGCACTCATATTGGGTATGATATAAATTCCTAAGTATGTAAGTAGTTTGGAGGCAAAACTATCCTCAAAAATAACTCTCCTAGCCATACCAGTTAGATCTTTTTGCAAAGGCTTGTTCCAGTTGTATGTTTTCTGTAAATAAATAAGAGAGTCAAATCCCTCTATTGGACATTTTTTACTAAGTTTAAATTTTTTTAAAGAAATATGAGATGATTAAAACCTGCCACCCCTTTTAAGTTAAGGTGATAACTATAGTGACCAATGTCCTTATATCAATGTAGTATTAAAGGGTGACAGCAATAGAAGGGCATGATACTTGGATACAGAGGCCATGAACACTATGGTTAGGAAGAGAACAACATTTTTTAGTGTAAAATTGAAAATGGGAACTGGAGGTGATAAATAAAAAAAAAAAAAATACTACAGCAGCAGAAAAAGCATTGTTGCAATAGAAGCTTCTAAGAGCACAACCACACATGCAAGCACATTAGCTTGCAGTAGCTCAAATAGAAGTGGTGAAAATTTGAGCCAGGGCTTTTTGCCTCAGCACAAATACTCAGACGTGCACCATGGCAAGGGGGGGGCGGGGGCGGTGTCTTGGCCCTGCTGGGAAGTAGGCCTCGGCATGGCTGATGGTGGGGGGTGGGGGTAGGAGAGGAGGAAGGTGGCAAGGACACATGAGGCACATGCAGGCCTTAAAGAGGAGCAGGCTCGGGGAGAAGCTCCCAATTTCGCATGGCATGTGTAGGACTTACCTGGTCTTGGTGACAGGTGGCTGGGTTGAGTGACAGAGCTGGACCCAGCCTCCAGGGGGAGTGAGGGATGGTGGCAAGGTCACTGAGGTGTGCTCTTCACCAATGTAGGTGACACCCTGGGCTGCCCCTCCCCAGTGCTACTGCTGTTCAGCA
>NW_005841860.1:5045659-5049840 GCF_000455745.1 Alligator sinensis | reverse complement strand
CTCCCCTCAGGCATGGTGGTGGCGCTGGCTGTGCCTGAAAGTGTCTGCCCCTCGCTGCTGTTGCTCCTGACACTTGGCGATGGTAGGCCAGCAGGTTTAGAGGATGGCCCTGCATCCAGGGACTCCGGCTGAGTCCCTGCACTGGCTGCCCCTTTTGCTGCCCTTTGCCTAGTGGCAAAGGAATAGCAGGGGGGCTCGGTGGCTGTGGGCCCCAGGATGTGAGCTAGATCCTCATAGTGGGGCATGGTGGTACACCCCACTCCTGACTGCCAGTTGGCATCATGGACAGCAGTAAATTGCCACTGCAATGCCTTGGCCTTAGTGTGGCACTGCTGCCACATCTTACAGTGCCCCCACTCTGCAATCTGGGCAGCTATCACTCAATAGATATGTTCATTATGGTGACCTGCTCCAAACTGCTGGAGTGTGTCCTTCTGGCCCTAAATGGTCAAGTGGTTGGCCACCTCCTCTGCCATTCAGGTGGATTCCCAGTGCTGGCCCTGTGCCAAGGTCCCACCAGTTGCCTCACTGGCAGGGATCCTCAGGTTTTCTGTGTATAAATTTCAAAACCTCAGCTTAACAAATTCTAATAGCATGTATTAGAAAGCAAACCCCCAAACCCCATGAATTTCCTCAAGTAAACTGGAACCCCACTTTATACACATATATATAAAGGACAGCGAGCAAGAGAGAAAAAAAAGCTGGGCAGTGTTTAATGACATCTGGACAATTTTATGTGGTGGGGGGTGGGTGGGGAGAGACAGCCACATGTGCGCCCCTGCCCCCTTCCCACAAGCCCTGCAACTGCCGGCGTCAGGCAGTCCCAGGATCCTCACAGCACTAGCTGCCTGCTGCTGCTGGAGTCTCACAGTGGCTCCAGCTGCCACCTGAGTTCACCTGTTGCACGTGGTGCATGCCCGCAGGGCCCAGCTGTGTCACTGTAGGGTTGGGGGGTTCTTGGCAGTGGGGTTGGTGCCCCCCCTGCCCCACTCCCACCCCTGCTGCACAGATCTCCAAAGTTGCTTGCAAAAGGCAGCTGCGGGACCGCCCCTGTGCTGGCTGCCATCTCCTGGCAGAGTCAGCCAGCAGCACCCTCCTGCTTGTGTTTCACATTTACAAGTGGCACATGCTGGCGGGGCCTGGCTGCACCATGTGTAAGTTTGGGGGAGTTCTTGGGCGGGTGTCGGGGCCAATATGCACCATGTGTGGGGTCAGGAGGCTTTTGGGTGGGGGGACACACACTCCTGCCCCAACCCCTGCCGCACACAGCCCCACAGCTACCTGCACAAGGCAACTGTGGGACCATCAGTGGCAAGTTGTGGGCCTACATGTGGTGCCAATCTAGCACAATGCCACATGCCCCACCTAGCATGGTGGGGGCAAGCACCGGCCTGGTGCTGCCCGAGGCAATGGCATTGGGTTGGGTCAGCACCCTGCACCATGTGCAGCGGGGAAACAAGCAGTGGCGGGAGCCACTGGCTGACATTGCTGGGATTCGAGGAAGCAAGGTGGGTGTTGGGGAGGAGGCCCACACTCCCACCCCAAAGAGCCCTGCAGCTGCCTGGGGGGGTGGGAAGAGGCCCACACTCCTGACTCTCAGAGACCCACAGCTGCCTGGGGGGGAGGAGGAGGCCAACACTCCCATCCCACAGAGCCATTATATGGCAAAAGTAGATGGACACATTACTGAAAATAGCATTGCTTTTCTGATTAGGAAAGAGCAGTATATAGGAGGTGGTGAGACATTATCTATAGTGTGCTAATTGTATTGCTTTGTTGAATTCCTTTTCAGCTTAGTCAGGTTTTAAAGCCATTGTTCTAACTGAACACTACCTTGATTACATGGAGTAAGGTGCTGCTTAGCATGAGTAAGGATGTGAGCATATAGTTTCTATTACTGTGTCTAGACTGAGGGGAAAACTTTTCCCAAGTTGTGTTAGGAGGTGTAAGTAAGGCAAGTCAGACTTGGAAACCTGGGGCTAGGGAGGGGGACTCCATGGGGTGTGGTCTGTGTGGTGTGCATCCTGCATAGTATGTGGCTTGGGCAGTGTGCATCTCCCAGTCCCTCAGAATTTGAACATTCCTGCAGTAGATGATGGATCACACGGTACTCAGGCAGTCATACCTTGGCTGTGTAGTTTCTAAAAATGGCTGAATATTTTAAAGGGAGAATACTGGTCTTACAATATGAGATTTTTCACTTCCAGAAAATGCTGTAATAGGTGCCTTTTGTAATAAATTGGAAACAGGTGGGTCAATAAGAAAGTTAGTCATGACTACACTGCCTCTCTGCCACAACTGGATGCACCAGTCACCTGAAATGCATTCCATTTTCCACAATTCCATCATCTTAGCGTCCCCCACCCCAAAAGAAATAAAAGTTGGTGCCTATGATCCTCCTACTTACTCCTACTCTGCAATCACTGGCTCCCAGAGATGAAGCAATGTTGCTAACTTTGTACATATCTAGGGACCTAGGAAGATGTCAGATCAAAGGGTCACTCTTCTCCTAAATCAGTTGATTTTACAGTAGTCTATTTGGATGTACTGGTCCAGAAACCATTCCAGTTTTCTTGATGGCCCCTTAAGTACCATTCCTACATGAGCATACCACAGATAGGCATGTTACTTTATCTGTGAATTCATATAGTTTCCCCATTTGGGTTGCAATGTTAGGTAGCACAATCAGTGGCAAGTTTGTTAGACTCAACACAAAAATGGCAGTGTATAGTGTGAAAACATCAACCTGATACTTGTTCTACTTAAATTTCATGTTCATTTTTAATGCACATAGTACAGAACAATCTTATTTCATTCTGGGCTTTTGTTCTTGTTCTGTTCCTAAGGAATGGAACAGGTTCTTGTTCTGTTCCTAATCAGTTATATCCAGATCCTAATTGGCAGAGTCGGCACATCACTTTGTTATGCTTTGGCTGCCGGGACTTTTTGAAGGAGGAATTGCTTAAACATAAAGCCTACCAAAAGAAGATTTATATACATTCCCCATGAAAAGGAAATATTCAAGAACAAAGCAAAATGTCAATGTATGTATTTGTCTTATCTTGAGGAAAAATTAATTATAGTCCACCTTTTTTGATTTCTGATTCAATGGGCAACTGAACAAGTGATAGAAAACTACTTTTCCGTTTTTTTAAAGATGTAGGGTTCACTTAACTTCTAACCTTTTGTGAGATTAACTTTTTCTTTATACAGTATATCCTGCTCTAAACCAGCATCTTTTGTTGAATTATTATACCTGCACCTTAGATGCTTTGAGTATATTGTCATTTCTAGCTACTGTAATTCTCAGTCATTCCATTCAACACTTGGTTGGATACATCAGAAATTAGAACTATTCCAGCAGGCACTATCATTTTGTCCATAGTTTTGATGTCCAATAACTGTTTTATTTTTAATTAGACATCTGAACCTGATTTGAATATTTTTCTCTCCTCAACAATAGAATGAACATGACTGTTAGAATAATATAAGCGTAATCCCCATATAAACTGTGATAGGCTCTATGGAAATGTACATGTAAAATAAAAGGTAAAGTTCTATGGGGACAGAGTATGCAAAATGAAGAATGAATATCTGGAAAACTTAGCAGGCTGCCTCTAAGAAACTGAGCTTATGTAAACTATGATACTCATAGGCTTATACCTGCTGTAATTTTGGTGGTTCATACTGACACAACCTAAACAATTTTAAGTTCCGTTCTGAACTGTGAAGTGCTATCGTTCTTGAGTGAGCAACATTTGAGTTGTGTATATATTATCTGGCTTCATGACAAACAAGGAGTGGCATTAGAAAGGGCTGCCCTCAACACAAAGTGACTATGGGCACTGTAACAGGGCAAGGAACAGCCTGTTCCTTTGGTGCTACAAAGTTGTGTGTGTGGGGGAGAGTCGGGTCAGGGACAGGGCAAAGATGATTACTTAGTAGGCACAGCTGGGGAGAGAGATTGCATCAGGGGTGAAAGCTGCCTGATTAAGAGCCAGCAGCTACTAAAGTCCATGGCAGGGAGCTATTCTGTGAGGAGAGTCAGCACTGGAATGAATTGCTGATAAGACCAGGTGAAGGTAACAATGGCAACCAGTGAAGCAAAGCGGTGAGAGAGAGAGGGGAGATACTTACCAGGCTGATCCTCAGGTGGAGAGAAGGTCCCTTGAAGGAAGAAT
>NW_005841860.1:5042671-5045649 GCF_000455745.1 Alligator sinensis | reverse complement strand
AGAGAGAGAGTGGGAGAGACTGGAGGTGAATGGACAGACTCAGGGAGCGGATTGCATGGTGGTGGAGGGTGAAGGAAGACAGTGCTCTGTGAGAATAGCCGGGGTTATCCACAACCTGCTGGAAATTCATTAATAAACCATTTTACTTTTATCCGCTTCTGGGGTGATTTACTACACCCTCTCTCATTGGGGAATTAACTTCTTATTCTTCCTTTATATCAAAGCATGGCAGATGAGCCCTGAGGAGAGAGATTTCATTAGCTAGCCCCACATAGCCACAGGCACATCTCCACAAGATGGTGTGGTGCTGTAGTGACATGTTACAGTGCCATAGTCCATTGGCAAAAACTGTGATGCCACTACTACGTGGCATCACAGTTGTTGTAGCAATGCAACAACTCATTATAGCATGTTGCAACAGTGATGTACCAGCCAAAAATAACCACGTGTGGCTGGCACAGCACAGAATGGGCTGCTACTGCACCATTTCTTAGTACTTCCAAAGGAAGTACTAAATGATGGTGCAGTAACAAAGGCACCCTACCCTATAGCCACATGTTCAGGCCAGTGTGTCCTTTAAACCCACCACAGGGTGGGGAAAAGCCAAGATTATATTTGGAAAGGAAATAAGATCCTGTTTATGCACTGCACCTTCTCTTGTCTTGATACAGAAGAAGCTGAGAGGTTGTAGAAATTTTTTAAGTCAGAGGGGGTATGTCTGCACATTCAATTAATACTCATGAATAAACTCCAGAGCTGATTACTTCAGAGTTTTTTGCTCCCAGGCATGCCATTTGAACATGCACCTGGGAGCAATCAGCTCCAGAGTTTCATAGATTTCATAGACATTAGGGCTGAAAGGAACCTCGGGAGATCAATGAGTCCAGCCCCCTGCCTCAGGGGCACCACCTCTGGAAGCAGACTATTCTAGGCCTTGGGGGCTCGGGCAGTAAAGAAGTTTTTCTTTATGTCCAGCCTGAAATGGCCTTGGAGGAGTTTGTGACCATTTGACCTTGTCATCCCTTGGGGTGTGCTGGTGAACAGGTGTTCCCCCAGATCCTGATGTACACCCCTTATATACTTATAGGCAGCCACCAGTTCCCCCCTGAGCCTATGCTTTTCCAGGCTGAAGAGTCCCATAGCTCTCAGTCTCTCATCATAGGGCCTGTTCTCCTGCCCTCTGATCATATGCATGGCTCTCCTCTGGACTCTCTCAAGCTTTTCAATATCCTTTTTAAATTTTGGAGCCCAGAATTGGATGCAGTACTCTAGCTGTGGCCTCACCAAGGCCGAGTACAGTGGGAGGATGACATCCTGGCATTTGCTTGAGGAGCATCTATGGATGCAAGCCAGAGTTTTGCTCTCTTTACCAGCTGTGACACTGCATTGGTGGTTCATATTCATCTTGTGTTCAATAATGACCTCTAAGTCCCTTTCGGCCATGATGCTAGCAAGCATAGCACTGCCTAGCCTATAAGCGTGCTGTGGGGATTTTTCCCAATGTGGAATAACTTGCATTTTTCGGGGTTAAATGCCATCAGGTTTTCATCTGTCCATTTTCTGAGCCTGTTGAGGTCAGTCTGGATCACTAGCCTATCCTCAGGTGTGGATGCTTTGCCCCAAAGTTTGGTGTCATTGGTGAACTTGGCCAGTCTGCTTCTGACACCAATGTCTAAATCGTTAATAAAGATGTTAAAGAGTATAGACCCAAGGAAGGAGCCCTGGGGGAGGCCACTGGTCAAGGTGCACCATGATGATTTACTTCCATTGATTACCTCTCTCTGGGTCTGACCTCAGAGCCAATTCCCCGGCCATCGGACTGTGATGTAGCTGAGCCTGCAGCTGGCCAATTTTTCCATAAGGAGATCATGGGACACCAGATCAAAGGCTTTTTTAAGTCAAGATATATGACGTCAATCTCTTCTCCCTTCTCCAGGTGATATGTTACCTAGTCATAGAAGGAGATGAGATTGGTCAGGCAAGACTTACCTGTAACAGCCATGCTGGCTATCCCTCAGGATGTTGCCATAAGCCAATTTATCAAGAATGGTCTCTTAGATCATTTTTTCCAAGATCTTTCCAGGGATGGAGGTCATGCTGATAGGCCTGTAGTTCCCTGGATCTACTTTACTTCCTTTTTTGAAGACAGGCACCACATTGGTCTTCTTCCAATCTTTGGGCACTTCACCTGAGCGCCATGAGTTCTCGAACATCCATGCCAGTGACTGAGCTATGATGGCCCTGGGGTGTACAATGTCTGGGCCAGCTGACTTAAAGGAGTCCAGCCCCTCAAAGTGTTTCTTTATATGGTCTACAGTGATGTAGGGTAACAATTTTCCCTCACTCTGGCAGTTCTGTACCATGTTGAGCAGGGTGATCCCTTGGGGCTGGTGAAAAACCAACGCAAAATACCCATTAAGCAGGTCGGCTTTTTCCTGGGTGTCGGTTGTCAGTTGTCCCATTTGGTCTAGCAGGGGTCCAATGTTACCCTTGTTTTCCTTCTGGCTCCCCACATATCTAAAAAATGACTTTTCTTGTCCTTGATACGTGTAGCCAGTTGGAGTTCAGTCACAGCCTTGGCTTTCCTGGTTCGCCCCCAGGTCCAGACCAGTGCCGAATACTCCTCCTTTGTGGTGACTCCAGTCTTCCATCGTTGTCCCATTTGGTCTAGCAGGGGTCCAATGTTACCCTTGTTTTCCTTCTGGCTCCCCACATATCTAAAAAATGACTTTTCTTGTCCTTGATACGTGTAGCCAGTTGGAGTTCAGTCACAGCCTTGGCTTTCCTGGTTCGCCCCCAGGTCCAGACCAGTGCCGAATACTCCTCCTTTGTGGTGACTCCAGTCTTCCATCCTTTATAGGTTCATAGATTCATAGATGCTAGGGTCGGAAGGAACCTCAATAGATCATCAAGTCGGACCCCCTGCATAGGCAGGAAAGAGTTCTGGGTCTAGATGACCCCAGCTAGATGCCTATCTA
>NW_005841860.1:5041617-5042168 GCF_000455745.1 Alligator sinensis | reverse complement strand
CGACTCATGTTCATCTTGGAGTCCACTAGGACTCCAAAATCCCTTTCCACTTCCGTGCCACCAAGCAGGTAATTTCCTAGGCAGTAGGTATGCTGGACATTTTCCTCCCTAGGTGTAGCACTTTGCATTTCTCCTTGTTGAATTGCATTCTGTTGTTTTCTGCCCATTTGTCCAACCTGTCCAGGTCTGCTTGTAGTTGTTCCCTGCCCTCCGGCGTGTCTACTTCTCCCCACATTTTTTGTCATCCACAAACTTGGACAGAGTACACTTCACTCCCTCGTCCAAGTTGCTGATGAAGACATTCAAGAGTATCGGTCCTAGGACCGAGCCCTGCGGGACTCCACTGCCCACACCCTTCCAGGTCGATACCAACCCATCCATTACGACTCTCTGGGTGCGACCCTCTAGCCAATTCACCCAGAGTAGTTAAAATCCAGAGTAGTAGTCATTGTTTAACAGGAGGACAAGTTCCTCTTGTTTGTTCTCCAAGCTCCTAGCATTGGTGAACAGTCATGTAAAAGTTCCATTGGAGGCGCTAGTCTTCCCTCCAA
>NW_005841860.1:5025274-5041506 GCF_000455745.1 Alligator sinensis | reverse complement strand
CCCCGCCGCATCCCTCAGCGGGTATAGTTTAAAGCCCAGTCAAACAGGTCAGCCATTCTGGCTGAGAAGAGCTCCTCCCCAGTGCAGTGAGGTGGAGGCCATCTCTTTCCAGAAGACCACTGCCTCTCTCACTAAAGAGCAGACTGTGTTTATTCATGAGAAGCACCTAGAGGCTAGTTGGAGTAGCCCCAGGAGACCCTGCGTGGAGCTGCTCTGGCTGGGCTCAATGAGCTGCAGAGGGGTTGGATGGAGCATAAGGGTGCTTTAGCATGGGGCTAGCTTGAAGGCAGCCCCTGCACTGAAGCATCCATGCCCCAGGCAGCTGGGTCACCATCTACGTGGGCTGCTGCACATGAAAAAATGTCAAATGTTGAACTGTACTACTACTAACTGACTACTGACTGTCTCTGTGTCATCTGCACAGTAACACATTTTTGGGCAAATCCTTATATGGAGTCCTTTCAGTGCCACCTCCAGTGCTGTTGTCCTGATGACACCTTAATGTCTTATTCAACTGTGGTTTCTGCTGTAAAGCTTGCTGTATCAATTTATCTTCCTTTGTTCTTCCTTCAACATTTCTGACTCTTTTACATGGGTAGAAGATTATTTTTAATTAGGTGAGACCCAAAAGCCTTTAACTTGCAAAGAAATTTTATCATTATTTGGACTTAGATGATGCTCTTTATTAGTTGATCCAGATTTTAAAATATATCTACTAAAGCACTATTTTTCCTATGGCTCCAAGGATGGAGAGTCTACAATCTCTCTGGGTAACCTGTTCCAGTGGTTTACTACCTTCCCAGTGAGAAAATTCTTCCTAATATCTAACCTAAACTTCCTTTGCTGCAACTTGAGACTGTTGCTCCTTGTTCTGTCACCTGCCACCACTGAAAATAGTCTAGCTCCATCCTCTTTGTAACTCCCCTTCAGGTAGTTGAAGGCTGCTATTAAATCCCCTCTCAGTCTTCTCTTCTCCAGACTCCAGTTCCTTCAGCCTCTCCTCATAATTCAAGTGCCCCAGCCCCCTCATCATTTTCAGTGCCCTCCACTGGATTGTTTCCAATTTATCCTTATCCTTTCTGTGGTGGTGGTGGTGGTCGGGGAGGCGGGGGGTCCAAAACTGAACGCAGTACTCCAAGTGTGGCCTCACCAGTGCTGGGTAGAGGGTAATAATCACTTTCCTTGTCCTGCTGGCAACAATCCACTTGATACCAGCTGCCAACTAGACATTGAATCTTTGATTACTACAGTCTGAGCCTGATGCTCCAGCCAGTAATCCATCCATTTTACAGTCTATTCATCCAGCCTGTACTTCCTTGGCTTCTCTAAGAGAAAGTTGTGGGAGACCATATCAAAAGGCTTGCTAAAAATCAACGTATACCACATCCACTGGTCTCCCTGCATCCACACAGCCAGTCATCTCATCAATCAGATTGGTTAGGCATGTGCTTAGTAATGGATTCCTTGAGGATCTTCACCATGATTTTGCCAGGAACTGAAGTGAGGCTGATTGGTCTGTAATTTCCTGGATCATCCTTTTTCCTTTTCTTAAATATGGGCACTATATATGCTCTTTTCCAGTCATCTGGGACCTTTCCCAATTGCCATGAGTTTTCAAAGATGATGGCCAGAGACTCTTTAATAACAGCAGCGAACTCCCTCACCACTCTTGTGTGCTTCCCATGTGGCCCCATGAACTTGTACATGTCTAGCTTTTCTAAGTAGTCCCTAACCTGTTCTTTTGCCACTGTTGGCTGCTAACCTCCTCCTCAGACTGTGCTGCCAGGTGCAGTAGTCTGGGAGCTGACCTTGCCTGTGAAAGCTGAAGTGAAAAAGGCATTTTTTTTCTGCATCCTCTGTCACTAGGTTGCCTCCCCCATTCAGGAAGGGACCCACACTTTCCCTGATCTTCCTCTTATTACTGACATACTTATAGAAGTCCTTCTTGTTCCACTTCACATTCCTTGCTAGCTGCAACTCCAATTGTGATTTGGCTTTCCTGACTTCATCCCTGCATGCCTGAGCAATATTCTTATACTCCTCCCTAGCTGTTTGTCCAAGTTTCCACTTCTTATAAGCTTCCTTTTTGTGTTTTATTTTGCTGCAGAGTTCCCTGCTAAGCCAAACTGGTCTTCTGCCATACTTGCTAGTCTTCTGGCACATAAGGATGGTTTGTTCCTGCACTCTCGGTAAGGCTTCTTTAAAGTAAAGCTGGTTCTCTAGACTGGCTTCCCAGGGGATCCTACCCATGTGCTCCCTAAGTGAGTCAAAGCCTCCTTTTCTGAAGTCCAGGGTCCTTACTGTCCTGCTTTCCATCCTTCCTTTCCTCAGGATCCTAAACTCAATCATCTCATGGTTACTGCTGCCAGCACTTGCACCAGGAAGTTGTTCCCAACACTCTCCAAAAACTTCCTGAATTGCTTGCTTACTGCTGTATTGCCCTTCCAGCAGATGTCAAGGTGATTTAAGTCACCCATGTGAACCAGGGCCTGTGACTGAGAACCTTCCTCTAGCTGTTTGAAGAAAGCCTCATCCACCTCTTCCTCCTGGTCTGGTGAGCTATAGTAGAGCCCCACCATAACATCACCCTTGCTTTCTCTTCTGACTCTAACCAAGAAACTTTCCACATACCTATATCCAGTTTCATACCAGAGATCGGAGCAACCAGAGGTCTCAGGCTGTTTTTACCTAAATTGCATCTCCTCCTGTTCTTCTCCCCTACCTGTCCTTCCTGAACAGTTTGTACTCATCCATGACAGTGCTCCAGTCATGTGAGATTTCCCACCAAGCCTCTGTTATTCCAATCAACTCATAGTTTCATGACTGCGCAAGGACTTCCAATTGTTCCTGCTTGTTTCCCAGTGTGAATTTGTGTATGGGCACTTGAGGTAACTAGTTGATTGCCCTGATGTGTCCGGAAGAATGAGAAACCTCTTATGTTGCTCCCCACCCCTGTGTTTGCTGTTCTACCAGGTCACCCAATTCCCCACTTACCCCTGGGCTTTGGTCTGTACTGGCAAACCTAGGGTAAAGTCCTCCTCACTAGGTTAGAGAGACTGTCTGTCAAGATGCTTTTCCCTCTCTTCATCAGGTGGATCCCATCTCTTTCTAGCAATCCATCTTTTGGAACATCATCCCATGGTCAAAGAAGCCAAAGCCCTGCTGGTGACACCACCTATGCAGCCAGATATTGATCTATACGATGCACCCACTCCTACCCAGGCCCTTCCCCTTGACAAGAAGGATCAAAGAGAACATCACATGAGCCCCCATCCCCTTCACTCTTACACCTAGAGGCCTGTAGTCACTTTTGAACTTCTCAGGGTCTCTTCTGGCAGTACCATTGGTGTCCATGTGGATGAGCAGTGTCAGAGGGCTGGATGAATCTCAGTAATCCTTCCATGACGTCTTAGATCTGGGCTGTGGGCAAGCAGCAGACTTCCTGAGACAACAGGCCAGATCATCAAATGTATCTTTCCATCCCCCACAGAAGGGAATCTCCAGCCACTACCACCCAGTGTTTGTTCTTGGTGGTGGTGGTCTCAATCATTCCCACCTTGGGGAGGCCTACCTGGCCTGTCCTCCTTCACCAATGGAAAGTACTCCATGCAGGGCACCATATCTGTTTTCCAGACAAACTGCTGCAGTTGAAGATGAGGATTTCTGCTTGCTGCCAAAGGTCACAAGCTTCCAGCTTCCACCTTCCTGGGAGTCCATGTCCTCTCCCTTTTCTAGCACTGCCTCTTGCAGGTCTTTCTCCACAGTCCCAGAGGTCAACTTCAGCACTGAATTGATGAACTCCCCATGGCAAAGGATGCCTTAGAGCCTAACCACCTCTTTCTGTAGCTCTCTTGCCTGTTTCCTGACAGACAGCACCAGGAGACATTGCTCACACCACAGGCACTCCCCCACCTGGCCACTGCTTTCACTAAGCTGTTAAAATAAGAAGTCATGGTGAGTTTTAAAATAAAGTTACTTACTATTTATAGTAAGAGGTAATATTTTGAGTACATTTGCATTTGAAACACATATTTGATAAGTGTAAGATTTTTTTTATTACAATTGTTTTGAAGTTACTGTTTTTAAACAACACTGCTGGAAAGTTCCTGTACAAATCTTATTTAAGTGGGGAAAGTAATTTATGTAAAACTTGCACATTCCATGAGAAAATTCTTAGTTATGGCTAAAATTTTCAATGTTATCAACAGAAAATTATAATTTTGTTGTTAACCAGATCAAAATATTTGAGTTTCTTCCAAAATAAAATAGCTTTATGGGCTGTTGCTGTAGTTGTTGTTTGGCTATATTATATCCCTATAATTTACTATAGGTCATGTCCTTTTCTCAGCTGTGTTTCTTATGACTTACCACAATCTCCCTTCTGATTGGGCTACCATAATACATAGGTACCCTTTTGCTGAGGAACCTAACTCATACAGAAGACCAATGTCCAAATGAGCTGGGACTGAACTGCAAAGGGCATGAGGTGCTGTGTCAGCAGGACATAGTCCATGTTCAACTGAGGTGAAATGAAAGATATGAATATTTTAAAGTACAAATTATGGTTCTATAAAACTGAAAAGTTTTGTTTGTTTTTGGGATAGCACAGAGGTTGAAATACCAGAATTTCCCTAAAAATATAAATCTTAGTTTTGAGAAGCTCTAATATTTCATTTCAGGATGTGGTAATGCACATAGTTAACTTTCTCTTAAATATACTTTCCAGACCATATTGGCGTCTATACACCTGCTCCACAGTGGAGGTGTGGGCACTTTAGAGTGGGTCTGAGAGCTGCTCTAATTAAAGTACCCACAGGGTCATGTGAATTGAGCATCCCACTCTTCAAAATAGCAGCAGGGTGCTTTAGTTATAATGCCTTCACCACCCTTTTGAAATGCGGGGATGCTGAGTACACATGATGCAGAGGCTGCTAGATCATCCTAATTAGCATGCTTCTTAATCATGATTAATTGAGTCTGCTCTGATGCATGCTAATTAGCATGTGTCGGAGCAGAGTTCTGACATGTGTATAGGTGCCCTACATTTTATTGCACTCTGGTAATCTTAAAGATTTCTGAGACATTGCATGGTGCATGATATACATAACACATTCATTTCTGGCCATTAAAGGGAATTCCATTTCTTCCTCAATGTAACATCATCTGGAACTTGTATATATGTCAACATAGAAGAGAATAATGATGGCTTCTGGAATAGATTCATTTGCCACCATACCACTAGTGTGAAGGAGCTTCCAGAATGTCCCATTCCAACTCTTTATAGAGTAAGAATGAATCACAAATGTACAATAATCTTACTTCTTTGCCTCCTAATTATATATTAAGAAGGTGTGTAGAGGAAATTTTGCTTCATCCCATGGTCCTACTTATGTTGACATTCAGCTTCAGAATAATGTAGCAAGCCAAGGTGAAGAACTTGTTTAACCACACACTGGACATGTGTACACATGTATTTACAATGGCCCTGAGTAGCTTGCTCCTGGGTTGTGTCTACATGTGCACTGTGATGGTGGACCTTACGATGCCTCTCTGTATCCTCTTATAATCTCCCAAAGAACTGTAAGGCACCCGACTTTCCCCCCTGCCACGTCTTGGATATTATTATAATATGTTCTAATTTATGATGTCACTCATCAGGAGGGTTACTATATATATTTATTTTATTTTATTTTACTTAATTTTTTTTTTTGGTGTCTCTATTAGGAGTCCCGGTATTATAGAGGAAAACTTCGCATGCCTTCTGACTATTCACATACACTCCCCGATATGTATATATATTTATAATCGGGTGCAGATTTACACTTGTCTTTATTTTTATTCTTTATAACACTATACAAACTTTCTTTATCTTTAATCAGAAGTGGTCCTTTTATCCATTTTTTTTATCAGTTATATCAGTTTTGTAATTCTATCTATATACTGGTCTTACATAACTATTATCAGTTCAGTCGGGCTGAACTTGGTAGTAGGAAACAAAGTCTTTAACTTTGGTTCGTCTGTTTATTTTTTTCTTGGGACAGAATTTTCTCTTCAAACCCCATTGTATTCTTTCTCTTTATTTCTGTTATCACAAGTGTGTACCTTTTATCTTGCACGTGCCTGAAGCCTTGAATTCTTGTGGTCAACACTCAGATGCCTTCTCTAAGCTTGTGAGAGTGAATTCACTCTTCTCTTTTTTTTTTGTTTACTTTTCAGTGCGACTCATCTCGTGTGCCTCTTCGGGGATCCACCCCTCTTTCTCTGAGTTCCGCTTTCTCCGGCGCCTAGAGAAATCCTGAGGTAAATTTATCTCCTGGGGATCTTCTTTTTCCCTCCCTTTCTCCGTCAGATGCTCTCTCTTTATTTTCTTCTGAGACTCCTGTCTTCTCTTTCTTTTCTTTTCCCAGAGCTTCTATCCTTATATGGTAATAGCTCCAGAAGCGGCGTTCCCTGGCTCTTTTTGCCGCATCACTGTTTACTCTTTTACATGCACATTAACTAATCCCTCTTAAATTTGCTGACTGCAGTTGCAAGTAGCAAATTTAAGCAGGATTAAGGGTTTTTGTCATGCAGTAAATGCATTCACAAGTAGGATGCACATACTTACTGCACAGTAAACTATGCTAATGAGCAGTAATGTGTCTCATGTAGATGTACTCACTAATAACTTTAATACTAGCATTTTTAATAATTGAGACCAAGTATTATCAATGCTGTCTTCAAGTCTGAGGAACTGAGATTTGAATTTAGATGTCTCACTCTGAATAACTGAAATGGAATGAAGAATTCAAGCACTTCCTACTCATTGGGCATGCCTACATGTGTGCTTTAATGTTCAGTAGACTATTTTAGTGTGCATTAAAGTGTCATATAAAAAAAATGACATTATAGTAATTCACAGTAAAATAGTCTACTGTGCATTAAGCGTCACTAAAAAAAACCTGCAAACTCACTACTGCACATTAGCACAGCCTAATGTGCATTAATTTAGTACCTCACATTGGAGGTACTAAATTTCATGTGCATTAGAAAAGGAACATTAATGCCCACTGAACATTAGTGAAGCTTGAACTTTCACTTGTATCTGGGGCCTGCAAGCAACCTAGTTCAATAGCAGTTTCCCTTAAAAAAATGTTCGTGGTTTTCTTTGATTATTTACTGTTATACTTCCTAGACTGTGCTATACTTCCTGGACAGTGCGGGGCTTATTATGTGGCCAGGGCTGGCATAGCTGACAGCTCTGCAACCTAGCTCTGTACATTCAGCTAATGTTCTGTCTCTAAGTATGTCTGACTCGAAGGAGAACTCCACTCTGGAATTGCTGTGTTCTGCTGTTACCTGCTAACCTTTCCCTTCACTTAAAACAGGTGCCAGATTACACCTGTGTTCCTTCCCACCTGGTTAACAGGTCTGACTGGGTTTGAACATCTGTAGTTCTTTTTTTCAGAAGCCTGTGACCTGGTGCTTAAAACAGATGATAGCTTTTCTAAAACTAAATATTATTTAGGATTAAGAGCAAGGATGAATCTTAACATAGGAGAAATAAGAATATATATATACCTATTTTCCTAAGGTTTGCAATACAAAGAGCTTCTTAAACCTGATCAATGTTTTCAGACCTTTTAGTGCATGTCTGCCAGCCTATTACTTACAAACACATTCCTGACAATGCCCCCTCTTCTACACTGAGAATTAACTGTTTATGGTACTTTGACCTTAATTTAGTAAAGCAAATCTTGTTATTTGATTGGGACCTGAAAGAAGAATCTTCATAGCTGATCATTCAGGCATGGTAGCCTAATGACCTCTAATGAATGGATTGTCAGGTTACTCATCCAAAATCATTATATTATTTTCCTGTCATTTTCCCAAAAGCCTTGCTGTGGAACTAAATTTTCAGTTTACTCAATAAACAGTGCATTAATTTAGAGCTGGATTCACAAAGGATCACATTATAGACAAGACAGTGTTCAGCATTGTCACATCCAACTCTTAGATGTCTGGCCACCTAGTGCAATTCCCAGCATACAAGTATTGCCCTCATACAATCTATGAAGAGAATTACCACTTAAGAATGATATCAACAAAAGATGGTTTGCTAAGTAGGGAGCCACAGAAGGTAGCCAATAAGAAGGAGGGAGCAGGCATGTTTTACATCCTGCCTATCACTTACATTCCTTATCCTGTACTGGAATAAAGTGCATTGCTCTACATATGATTGTCAGTACTGAATTCTCTTTTGAAGACAGGCACCTGAATGTTTGTTTTTAAAGAATAGTATTTTATTTTAGATAAAATATTCTGTGTTGTAAGTTCCATATTGCCCCCTTTCAGAGTGAATAAGCTAGCCCCAAGACCATAGTCATATTTACTCTTGTAGAATGTAGTTATTGTATTCAAAGATGAATATCTTCTGCAAGAGGGATTGAAACTAGTTGGAATAGTGGTTGTTGCACACTCCAGGGTTTGTATGAGTCATAGTGTGGGGGGGTTGTGTCGAACTTGGGGCGCACTCCCACACTTTCTTATTTTAGATTGCATCGTATGCTAATATAATGGTATTTACTGACTCTCTCCTGCCACGTCTTGATTAATATACGATGTTATGAGTCAGGAGGTGTTAATTATTATCTACTGTCTTAAGAGCTGCCAATCTCTTGTGAGGAAGAGGATCCTTTAAGGAATACACTTTTGTTTCCCCCTTCTCCTTCTTGAAAGTGTCTAACGTGTCACCCATCAATGGTCATTTACAACTCTACGTCATTTGAGCCAGTTTTATGAGGTCTTTTATTTCTCGATATTTAAGCTTACATCTATTATCTTCCAGCTGTTAGCAAGACTATCATTAATTCTTTACATCAATTAAATAAACATAACTTGAATAGGATCTCGCTCGGATATAAATTCAACTCAACTGGGTTATGGCTTATCTATTACTTTTATGTCAGCCTTGTCCTCTTTGCCCTGGGTTCTATTTTTCTTTATTCCTTTATTCCCTCTTGGGCATGATTCCTCTTCCTCGGGATTTACAGTATTTTACATCCCAATTGCCTCCTTTGTTTTTGTTTTCCTTTTCATTAGGTATGTATCTGTCTAATCATGAGACACATCATAAACAACAATCACAGTCTCAGTCCAGACATTCTCTCCCAGGGGGAGGCAATTTCCCTTTTGTTTTTGTTTTTTTTTTCTTGAAGGTTACCTCATTACCTCCCTTCATTGGAACGTCTCTCTCCTTTAATCTTTCACTCTCGCCGAGTCTCTGCTCACTGGGGCTTTTCTTTCCCCCGCTCTCTCTGACTCCACCTCTCTTCTCACCACTCCGTTTCTCTCCAGCCTCACCCTTCTCTCCTGTGGCTCACCTGAGCTGCATGGAACAGCTGCTCCAGAATCTCCACTCTCCTCCTGTTCCCTCGCTCTCATTCCTTTTGGACTCTTCTCCTCCTGGGAGTCTTGTGTTTATTACTGTTGTCCCTTCTCACATGGGTACAAATCCTTTCAGGCAAGGAAGGAAGTAAACCCATGCCACACCTATCTGTGTGAGCTAATAGATGGAGGTGTGTGCCTTCTCAGGTTGTTTCATGTCTGGGAGCCATCCTGTAAGTGTGCAGTAGGACTTTTCAACAGATTGAGTTCAGCCAGTGAGAAAAGGAAAGAAACATCCAGTGTCTGCATCCTGAAAGGTGCAAGGTGTAAGAGAGATGCTGAATTGTACTTGATGCTGTCAGCACTGAGGTACTCCTGCATACTCTCAGAAACAGAACTTTAGGCATGTGATAAGCTTCAGTATCAATAATTTGTGTGGCTTGTGGAGTTTGACTCTGGAGTTAGGAGCTGAGCAGACTTTTGAGGGCTGCACATTTTGAATGTAGATACCGAAAGGAGATGCCTAAATCCATTTGTAGATCTAGTTTACAATAACAAGCATTATAATCTGGTAATTTACAGTACATACAGGAGTGGATTATTATACATCAACCCCACATCCTTCAAATAGCATTACATCAGATCAGTGTTAGGGTTTAGATTAAAGATGAGAAATATGAAACTTCTTTTGGTATCATTTGAGGATTACAGTTGAACACATTTCTCTGTTAAAGCTAAAAATAAAGTTTAGGGATGTAGGGATGGATTAAGATATGTGCGTGGCTGAGTTGATCTCCAAAATCACATGAGTCTAATTGGTCTTTAATTGGTTTGTTTTTTTCTTCATAACCATCATTTCTCATTAGGAGAAGTGGGGCATTCTTAACCACATAATGTCATCTGAACCTTTTTAAAGTTAAACTTTAATTCTTTCCATGGTCAGCTAGGGTTGCACTCAATTGATTTCTGTTAATAGAATGTGGATCATAGAAGCAAATTGTTGGGAATAAGGTTACACATTATTTAGCTTTTTTCACATTCTTAGAGTGGCCTGGGAGTTGGATGTGACCATCCATCTTGCTGAATTGTAGCCATTTCTTGATCCCCAGAATAAGAGGGGTGTCACTTAACTACTGCCTGACATCCTTATGCTACTGTAGACATCCTTATGCTACTTTACAGGTAAGGCTAATTGGGCAATTTTACACATGCTCTGGGGGGTTGTGCTTTAATTAGATTGTCTCTAAAAGATGTTCTAATTAAAGTCCCAGAAACACCTTGTGTATCAGCATATGTGTGCTTCAAAATGGCAGCAGGTGTGCTTTAACTAAAGCTTATCAATGTTACCAAATTTGCCCATTACTTTGGGGTGTGCTCATTTATTAGGGATAGTTTCTAGGGTCTTGGTGATTCTGTCAATGTGCTGCTTGTGTTACTATATGGAGCTGTATCTCTCCCTTCTGCAAGCCCTCACCCCCAGTGGAGCTATCTTGCAGGACTCAATCTCAATGGGACTGGGTTCCTCCAGTCACCAAATCAGTCGTACACACAAACACACACAAATTAACGTGACACGCCTGACCTGGCTGGGCTGATCAGCATGGACAGGCTGACACCCTCATATGCCAAGAATCAGTTCATAAGAGCAACAATAAAATGCAGTCAGACACAAGCACACAGGTGAACAGAATCCCTCTGAATCCGGCTGGGTGTCCAGCTGACACCCTCATGGGCCAGCATTCAGTTCATAAGGGCACGTCTGAGTCAAACTGGGTCAATCAGCCTGTACAAGCTGATCCCCTTATGTGTTTCAAACTCAGCACGTCCCAATCTTTGGCCTCTTGATGAGCAGACCCCACAATAATTTGGGCGTCACAGGGATCTTTAGCATAGGTAAAAGAAGCGTTGCTGCAGAGCACGGGAGGAAAGAGAAGCAGAGAAGGAAAAATATACCCAATTACTACCAGTTTGACTATAAAAGTTATTTATTGCTAAGCATATGAAATATATAATAGTACTAGTAGTAATAGACATGCAAAAGAAAAACAAACACAAACAATGACAATACTACCCTGGTTTCACTAAGTATTTGGGGAAACTTAGCTCAAGCTTAACTAATACAGTTCAGGTTCAGAAGTTTATGCCTAGAGAGAAGAGGGAGAGAGAGTGAGCGCTGGCATCTCACCTAGTCCACGGTACTCAGGCTGCAAAGCTGACAGGCACAGTCCGTAGCACAATCCTTGAAGAGAGAGACGATCTGTTCTTCCAACATCCCAAGAACGACAGGGGATGGTGTCAGCACAGGGGTTTTCTTCTTCTCCTTCTTTCCTCCTGCTTCTACTTCTTTTCCTTCCTTTTCCTCTTCCTCTTCTCCCTCTAGCAGCACACACACTTACAGATTTTTATACCCTCAGTTTAGCTGCTTCGAAGCACCCTCAGTAGTGTAAATCATTGTCTTTTCTATTGACAAGGGGTTATCTGGAAGCCTCAGCTTAGCATGACTGTCCCAGGGGAGCGGGGGCACTGGGAGACCCCCGCGGCCAAGGGGTCTGCTTACCTCCCGCAGGGTCGGAGGAGCCGAAGAAACTCCACGCGCCGGCACTGCCGGTGCGGGTCGCCAGCCAAGCGTTTATCCAGCTGCGGCTGAGCGGCGGGGGTGGGGCACGCCAGCCAGGAGAAACAAAAGGCGGCCCCGCTGAGCCAGCGGGGCAGCTGAAGGGAGAGAGCTGGAGCGCGGAGCCCCAGTGAGCAGGGGATCAGCCGCCACCCGCAGAGGGTGGGACGATGCCGAGTAGAGGTGGAGCAGGCTCCGAGCAGTGCGGCGGAGCACTCGGGAGTGAGACGACGAGGGGAGAAGCCAGCCCCGTAAGTGGGGCAGCAGCCAGCGGGGAACCCGACACCCGAGGCAGCCGGAGGCGCGACAACTGCACTGAGAGTCGGGCCAGCTGTATCCCGCACTACGGAGCCGACGGCGCAGGTAACGGCGGCAGGGACTATTGGGGAAGCAGAGGGGACATCTGCATCCCAAGGAAGGAGGGGCCAGGTCAGCATCCCCATGGGGGGAGGCATACCCGGTCCAAAGACCACTGGTAGTGGCCAGGGAGACTGAGCCGAGAGAGGACGAGATGAGGACAGGTTGGAGGCCTGGATAGGAAGACATGAGGCGGCATATGGCCGGGGTGTAGGGGAGGACGGAGCTCTGTGAGTACCCGTGAAGGAGCGCGCCGGCACCGGGGGATACCCCGAGGGAAGACCCCCCACTGAAAGAGTCATCAAAGTCGTGGCAGGCGAGTTCTGGGGTCTCTCTTTATACCAGACGGGGCAAACCCTCTTCAGGAACAATAGATAGCTTGCAGCATCAGGATTTTGGATTTTTACTTGTTGTGCACAAGCCTCAGCTTAGCATGACTTTTCCAGATCTTACTATAGTCTTTTAACAGACTTAAGACAATTATTGGGGTGCTCATAACCTTTTGTGGAGAGGACTCCCACCAGTCGTCTCGGGAAAGATATGACAACACCTGGGATTAGGGCTCCAGCAGGCTGGATGCTGTGATGAACCCTTAACCATTGTTCAAATGTTGCCCATACCCCCTCTGACTCGGTCTCTTGCCTCAGCATTCCCTAACCCGGCAACCGAGTTTTAGTCAATCAAGTTTAAATAGGCCTCCCATAGTGGGACCGGGGAATGTACGGCCCGAGATGCCTATTAAACTTAGAGCGGTGTGTGTGTGTCTTGGGGGGGGAAGTCCTTAGTAAATCCAGATTAGAACTGGTCTGATAAATGCTGAGGTGGGTGTGTGTGAACATGGGTTGATTAACATTTGAAGCACAGATTCCCCATCATGCAGTGCTCTCCTCCTTCTCTGGTCCCAGAATTCACTGCAGTCTCTGCTTCGGGCTTTCTGTTCTCCCTCTCTCATGTAAATGAATGGTCATCTGGTTCCATCTCGGATGTAAATGAGACCTAGGGCAGTTGTTTCACTCTTATCACCCTTATCTGGTGAGGGTCTTTAGGTGCGTCTCTCACTGCATCTTAATCAGTTTCATTTAGGTAGAGGAGGGGAGGGAGGGGGGGTGAGTCCTTGTGAGTCAGACAGACTGCATCCTGTGCCAGGGTTGCCCAAGAACACAGAGCTGAGATGTAATGTCAAATGAACTTTAAAGTGTCATTGCTGACATTTTGAAACGTGGGGACACTGATACATGAGATGCAAAGGCTGGCTGGAGTGTTTTAATTAGCACATTCCAGCTAATTAAAACACTCAAATTACTGTAATTACATTGCATCTGAGCAGTCTCCCTGCATGTGTACAGGCACCTATTGTGTTCCTACCTCCATGTGTGTGTATGTGTTTGTTTGTTTTTTGGGGGGGGGGGGGATTGAGAAGCTGCTCATCCTGGTATTCTTAAGAAAAGACTTTTTTTAGTCTTCTCTTCTCTTTCCTTTGGGTTTCTCTTTTTAAAAGTGTTTATTTATTGTTGTCATCATTTATCAGAAACTTCTAAAATGAATGTCAGGCCTTGAGTAGGCACTGCGAGTTTAACTCCGCCCCCCAAGGTCAGGGATCCCCCAACACATCTGCCACGACTTGTTGGTATATGTAAAGAAGGAGGGGGTTCAGTGGTGTTCTCTTCCCCTATAGACCCAAAGATGGGGTACTCACAGGTGTGCTGTGGTATTCCTCAGGGCTCCACCTCCCCTACACCCCATTCACTCGCCAACCACTCGGATATTCAGATCTTTACCCCAATGATATGTTAGCCCCTTGACTGTGGGGTCTGGTGTTGAGTTTGATAATCTGGCCCAGTGCTGGTATGTTAATAAGCCTGAAGCTTCAGTCTCTGGCCTCAGGGACCTGAGTCTCAAGCATCTGGCATCCTCCCTGAGAGGGACACTGAAGTCCATGCCTGTAGGTAATTGTTGCAGGGCACCTCAGTGCCTGCTCCTAGGGAGTAGAAACTGCCAGGGAGAGAGAGCCCGGGCAGAACATAATGAGCACAGCTGCGGGTTGCCGGGGCAACTAAGGAGAGCCAGTTGCCTGTAGGAGGCATGGCCTGGCCCTTATAAAGCCCAGGGCTGAGGCCAGGCTGGCAGTTCTCTGCCAGCAGCCAGGGAGGCAGGAGCTCCGGGAGCGAGGATGCGGAGAGGAGCCTAGTAGCAAGTACCACTGTTATATGGAGCAATGTGGTTATAGCCAGAGGGCATGTGTTTAAGATATAGCCAGGAGGCTTGTGGTTATGTTTGGCTCTGTTGTTACACTGGAGGTTTGGGTGAGGCTGTAGGGGTTGGAGGAGGCCTCATAGGGACCCCAGAGAGTGTGGGGTGCCCTAGCGCCAAGAGGGCACAGTGTCCTCATAGGGACCCCAGAGGGGTGGGGCCCCAGCGCCTGAGTGAGGGCACAGTACTTTAAGGGGGAACCCCAGTGGTATGGGAACCCCGGTGCCGGTGAAGGCGCAGCGCCAGTGAAGGCACAGCTTGTAGTGTGGAGCGAAACCAGTGGGTTGTGGGCGGGGAATATAGACCCCGGGTTGTGTGTGGGGCACGGAGACCCCAGCCCCAGAGAGGGGCAGCTTTGTGAGGCCTCAGTGTGGGCATGACGAGCCGCAGAAGGGGGCACTGCTAGGAAGCCTTAGCGTAGATGTGGCAAGCCCCAGAAAGGGGGAGCGCACTTTAGAGGAGCCCAGCGTGGGCCCAACGAGTCCCCAAGAAAGGTGGGGACTATTGAGAAGCCCAAGGTGGGCACGGCAAGCCCCGAAGAGGGGGAGCACCATATTGGGAAGCCCAAGACGGGTGTAGTGAGCCCAGCCATAGGCTAGTGCAGCAACACCCCTCAGACAGAGGCAAGGTGCTGTGGTTGTCCCTGAGGAGAGGGGATAGCAGTGCGGTGAGCCTGGATCAGAGAGGGTACCCGTGCGGTTGGCCTGAAGGCCCGGAGACCTGCTAGAGGGTCCCTGAGTGGGACCATACTTTTAGAGAAGGCCCAGTGTGGGCTTGACGAGAGTCCCAGTGAGGAGCTGGGTATTGGAGAGAGCCCAGAGTGGGCTAGATTACAGGAGAGGACCCAAGGAAGTGGGCGTGTATTGTGACCGGACAACGTCTATCCCATCAGCGAGGCTTGGGGCGTGGTATTAGGGGTTGGTAGGAGCCACGCGCAGCCCATAAGGCTAGGGTTTCTGGGGAGCACCCATCATACCGGGAGACCACAGGAGTCCGGGAGAACCGCGGGGACAGAGGTCCCAAGTAGCCATGCCCAGGGAGTTGTAGGCAGCCTCCCAACTATACATAAACATCAAAGACGTGGCGGGCGAGAATTTGAGGGTGCCCTTGGGCCGACTTGGCATGGTGAGAGGACCGTAAGGAGATCACGGCCCTCCTGACGGACCCCGCCGTGACAGTAATGTTGCCATTATTTTAGTCTGGATGAAAGCACTAGCTCCTGTGCCATATTGAAAAAATGGTGAATGAAACATCTGGTGTGTTTCATTGAGTTGAAAACACTTGCTGAGGTCAGAATTACTGTGTTAAGAGCCTTTTGCTTAGGGAAGATTTGAAGTTACTGGAAATAGCACAGCTTTCCAGTAACTGCTTTCATGCACACCTGCAGCCCTGACATCTCCCAAGACAATCAGATTCATCAAAAATTTATCCATTGCTTAATTTAAAAATTTAGCTACCCTGTGTTAGAGTATGATTCCATTTTATATAGAGTAGGGCTGCTCAACTTCTAAGCAGCTGGGGCATGCATATTCAGTGGGCTGCACCAGTGGGGGACACATTAGGGGAAGGTATGGCAGAACCATAGATTCATAGATGTTAGGGTTGGAAGGGACCTCAATAGATCATTGAGTCTGACCCCCTGCAT